>NW_025110727.1:0-72220 GCF_011392965.1 Frieseomelitta varia
ACTACAATAGAAAGTTTCGATTTTTCCTGTCCGATGTTTTTCAATAGGATTTGGATTTAAAAAAAAGAAAAAAAAAAAAAAAAAAAAAAAACAAAAAAAAACAAAAAAAAGAAAGAAAATGTTGCTACAAGCCATGCTCAATTCGCGATCAGAAGCCAGCGTTTTTTCCATGGTCATTTCAAAAGCTGTTGAAAGCTGGAGGAATAGCGATGGAACGAGAGCCAGGAGGTAGAAGGACGCCTTCTGTGTACTTGAATCGCAAAAATGTTCAGACAGTCCAACTTCGATAATTTGATAATTCTCTCTCTAATGAATTTATCGTGTTCGATTTCTGCATTAATGATATCGTGCATCGACGAGGAGAAGACTGTGAAAATTGTGAGAAACATGATCTACTATGCAAGTCGCTTTGATACGAATGCTCGAGAACAATGACGCAAAATGGCTGACGACATAAGAGAAAGTTGCGAGCCGTGAAAGTTTTTGAAATGAGTTGAACGAAAGTCTAAATGAAAATCTAAATTTTCCAGAAATCAATTGGTTTGATGAAGTTCCAAGGAAATAGTCACTGATGATTTGGCGATCGAAGTCTCTATCGAGAACGTGAAAGAGAATGAAACGAGTGAGAGACTTGGGCGAACGCTGCCCTAAAGTGACGTACAAGAGAAGCAGAAGGGAAAATTGGAAGAGACAGACAGAAAAAGAGAGAGAGAGAGAGAGAGAGACAGAGAAAGAGAAAGAGAAAGAGAGAGAGAGAAAGAGAAAATAGGTACACCAAACGAGAGACGCAGAACGTACAATGGGGGGGGGGGGGGGGATTTAAAATTAAGGGCTAGATAGTACTCACATATGGTCCCGGGAAAGGCGCATGCATCCTCCGTCTAACTCTGCAGTCCGTACCACTAGAGACAAAAACAAAAGTAGAACGAAACGCGCAAAACGAGCAAAAATTACGTCTCCTGCATCCATCGAGTACAAAGAGATAGAGACAGAGAGAAAGAGAAAGATAGAAGGAAAGAAAGAAAGAAAGAAAGAGAGAGAGAGGGAGAAAGGTAGAGAGAGAAAGAAAGGGAAAATCAGAGAGATAGATAGATGAGAGAAAGATGAGGAAATATATAGAGAAGTAGAGAAAAGAGCGCAACACATCCAGCCAGCCGCACATCGCACGCATGTACGTATAATATATCTATTTAATTATATATATGTTCATATATATCCATTATATATATATATATAGATAAATATTATATATATAATGTTTATTTATATATAATTTCGTATCTATCTATCTATGTATATATATATGAGACAACGATCGATTATCGCCCTTAGGTCGATCGTGTCATCGAGAACCACGGTAACCGTTCGAGATTCTCGATACTTTGGTCGATCGTCTTTCGATCAGAATATACACGTCGAACGTATACACGCTGCTAACTGCATGCCAAACGTATTCTATCATATGCCTCTATGTATACATATGTACGTATAGGTTCTTGTATTGCACGGAAATGCATAATGTAGCCCGATGCGGCCACGTTGCGAGCGTATGTTACACGATACATCGAGATCGTCGGTTCGAAACACGTGGGGAATGAAAAGGACGAAAACGTTCCTTGATAGAAAATAAAAAAGTCATACATAGCTTTATCTATAGCGGCGGTGAGGCACGCGAATAGGTATTTCGAGTTTTACGAAGTGACGAAGAAACATAGGCGGAACGTTTTCAGAGTCCGTTTCCCAGCTTGTTCAAACACGATTCTACGAGCTGTTGTTAGTCTAACCGCGTGATACGCGTGCGATCGATAACAAGGATCTAGGAGGTGTTGGTTCGTCAGGCTACTTACCCGGCCATTGTCGAAATCTCGACCGCCACCGATCGTCAGTCGGGCTTTCGCCTTCATTGCGTCCGACAATGGGATCTGAAAAGTTGCAGGTTCTGATGAATAGAATCTTTCTTCGTCGTTCTTTTTTTCTTTCACGATGGAAAACGATTGTTGAGCGGAAGAATGTCGCCGACGAATTTTTCGACATTATCGTTCGTAAGTTACGGGACATTTGATAATATTGCTCGACTCGGCGATTTGGACGCGTTTATGGGAAATTTCAAAGTGTAAAACTATGAAGAGTGCATGTAATAAGGTAGGCAGAACCGTATGAAAATATTTAAACCAAAATGATTGACGATCTGACCTAGGAGTTCTTAAGCATCGAAAATTTAAAAGATAATTAGAAAATGACGTATTTGTTAACAGAAAAAGTGCTTTGTACTATATTTTGAAAGTTCTATTAAATAAAAGATTCTAATAATATATATATATATTTTTTTTTTTTTTGCGATTGAAGACCTACGAACGGTAGTGTAAGTTACGAAATCCTATTTGGCAGTGGTACCAATTCGTTACCTTCGCTCTGGTAGCTTCCGTGTGTGATTTGTAACAGAATTCTAGCAGCGCGACGGCCAGTGCTAAAAGCAGGCCACCAATGAGGATGTAGAATATCCCTGCTACGTTGCTGAGCGACAGCTCGTTTCTAGAAGCATCCTGTTTGTCCCCGTGCCTGCATTCTGTTCTGTCGTACCACCATCGGTTCACTAGTTTCGTCAATTCCCCATTTTCCTTCAACGACAGCACCGCCAGGTTTATGGGATCTCTGTAACGTGTCAAATGTTAGACAAATGATAATATCGGGGAAAGATGGCGTTGCGCGAAATTAAATGAATATTCGATATTCTAGGAATCTTAGATCGCAGACGTTGAAATATAAATAAAACTACATCCGATGAAAATTCAATCGACTGTTTTGATTGTCGAGTTCGGCTCCTCTGAATTTCCGCAATTATTCTTAAAGACATCAGCGATGCAACGTCGCACGTTCGACGCACATTCTTGTCACGTGCAGCCAAATCTGCCACGCGGCCTCGTGCATTCCATGCATGCGATTAGGAATCGCTCTTTATTCATAATCGATGTCCTAAACTAACTCTATCGCCTGTCGTCCATACGAATGTTCGCTGCGACGATATTATCTGAGGAAACGATGGAGGAGAATTATTTACTTGCGTTTACGAGCGATACATTCTAACGTTAAAGAACGCGAAATTATAGTCTCTTTTTCACGAGAAGTATCTTTGTTGAGAAGTAACAACAGTAGACACTAGACTCTCTGTCTATCGTCTCTTGCTTTTCCAAATAAACGATGCTTGAAACGACATTGTCCTATGCAAATAATGGAACGAGTGTCAAATTTATAAAACACACCACGTAAAGAGAGAAAACGAGATGTCATAATCAGTCGACAAAACGACCTTTCAAACAAAATCCGCAGAAAGTAGTTCAACGACTGTGGGACGAGAAGAGAAGAAGATGTACGAAAATATCAGAGGGAAAAAGCCGATTGTGTCGCGAAACAAATGTAATGAAATCGATGCTCGTGTATTCGTTGAATTACAAATTGTCTCGCGCTGGGATTGCGGGCATGGACGAGATTGAATTGGTTAGTCGAGACGAGAGAGTGGGTCGAACTCATCCCTTAAGCGGTAATGATATGGAAAAATGGGTGTACGAGTTTCTCTTTTTTTTCTTTTCTTTTCTTTTTTTTTTTTTTTAATGCTAATTGTGTGGAACGACGTGGCGTGTTTGGAAAGGGAGGCGCAAAACGGAGCGACGGGAATTTCAAAGAGTCGCGAAGGCGAGCGAATTAAGGAGGGTGGGCAGGTGGTGGTGTTTCGTTTCTTCCTGATTGCTAAAAAAAAAAAAAAAAAAAAAAAAAGAGAAAACCCTCGTTAATTACGCCTTCATATGGAAGAAATAGGTCGAACCAGTCTTACCATTCAGTTCGTACGTTACGCTTGCTCGAATGCGCCGCGAGTGGCTTTGTCGAGAATTACCGAAGACTCGAAACTTCTCGGCGTTTGCCGCGTCGAGCACGTATGCTTTGAAAATTATTTCGCTCGTTCGCGACGAGGCAGACCTTTTCTCGGCTCTTCGCGCCACGTGTGGAATTTTCTGGTTTTTTTCTTTTCTCGCGAAGCGTATTCCTTTCAACCCCCTTAATCGCAGATGACGATTGAAGGTTGGAGGGTTAATGACGCACTATGATTACAACGCTCTCAAATTTGAAAAATGTTTGAACAAAGTAATTGTTAGAACGAGGCTTTTGGAATCTTTTTTTTTTACAACGATTGCATATTCCAACAGGCCATCGGTGATGTTGGAAAAATTACAATAACAACAGCGCTTCTATTGTTTCATATCGTTTCATTAAAGTGGGAATGTTTCTAATATTTTCAACGTATCGAGTGGCGTGATTTTTTTTCGCGCAACATATACACTCGAGCGTGTACCGTCAATGATGGCTATCACTCGTTTCGTATATGCTGAAAGCACCAGCGATTTAAATGGAAAATGTGGAGTACCTGAAGGCAACTAAATATTACTATTAAATATTTCTATTTGCGTAGAAGTGTGCTTGAATCTTTTTTCATTGCGACGAACACGTTTCAATTTTATGGAACTTTGAATCAAGTTTACACTTGTACGTACAATGTATAAGTCATTGATTAAAAAGTCATGAAAGATGGATTAGTCCATCATGTACAATTTGTATTGTCAAATTCTGCTTTTTAATATGGAAAATTTTAAAAAGTAGAATTTTAAACATTTCCCAAAAATTTCAAGACACTGATGTGTTTGCAATACCATGACATATTATTGCTTGGTTCTGAACATGTTAAAAGCAAGCAAGTATAATAAAGTAATAAAGTTTACTTGAGAGGAGATCCCAATGGCGTCGCTACTCCAAAACCTTTGGCATCAAGGTTTCTACCGACTTTCATCGTGTCGCATGGTTCCCTCTCGTTTGTATACTCGTTCTTTGGACTTTCGATCAAGAGGGCATATTTCCCTTTGCTTGTCCTCACCCTTCGTATACCCTCGTCATACGTTTTCACGAACACGTGCTTCCGTGAGTTCATGAACTCCCACATTTTGCTGTAGAGGTTAATCTGCGATTTCTAAAGGAGAAAGAAGAATATTCTATTTACGTCTTTCGAATTATATACTTGAATTATTATATATTGTTTAATATATCAGGCTATAACGTGTGAAATTAATTATTTTTCTAGATCATTTCAATTATTGTACTAACAGCAAGTCGACCACTCTTTTATTATTACTATTTCAATTTATTATCATAATTTAATTTTAGATGTTTGTTATAGTAATACTGCAATCGATTATCACAAAAACACTGTTAAGAGTCATGAGATTTATTTTGTTGTAAATATTACTTATTCGACATACACTGATTGTCAAAGTCGAGGATCTTTTCTTTCACTTTTTATCATTTGAATTTTTCTATTAACTGTTACCTGCTAGGAACGAATACTTTAGAATTCCCTTAGAATTCACTGTCCGTGAAATCATTCACGATCGTTACAATCTAATATCGCGTCGTAATTTTTCTCGTTAAGTAATTTCAGATGAACTTACTCGAAAAAAGTCCCACGTGGATCCGTGAGATAGTGTGCCGTATTGCACTTCCGTTTGCGAGGCCAGGTCTTCCGGCGAGTTAATCGGTGCGACCATCCTTTCGACGGTTAGAAACGCGGCTAAGTTAGCGGTGTAGGAGGAGATTAGAATCAGGGTGAAGAACCACCAGACACTGCCGACTATTCGTCCTGATATCGACCTGTTAAATGCGATGAATATTAATTAGTAATTACTTGCGAATTAGTTCAAAATTAACGGGAATATAAAATGTTCTTTCACAGTAGCGAATCATATTTTGCAAACCGATTTCTAGAAGATTTCGAAAACTATTTTAAACCACAAAGCTCGCTCAAGTTACCGATATGTAACTAAATAATGACTTAATAACATCTTATTTGACGATCAACACCGATAATTATTTTACTCAACGTCTATAACTTTATAGTTCTTTAGAAAATTGCAAAGCATCCGCATGTTGCAACTCCGTAACTTACTGATATTATTAGAAACCGTGTGATTAGTATTTATCCGCGAGCTATCTCGGTAAATGTAAAAAAATAATCATCAAGTCGTAGCTTTATCAAACATCTCAATAACCGTCCCTCTCGGCGATACCTTCCAAAGAACGTACTAAACAACCTCGGGTCTATCATTACCTCGAGTATATTACAACGAATCACGCATAATAACAACACCTTAATAACCATCATTCCCTCGCTCGAGCTTTATACTTCTCGCCTTCGAACGCAAGGAAACCTGCACTTTCTACAATTTCCCGTTTAATAAACGTTTCGCACCTTCTTTCTCATTAACTCTCTCGGCGAACCTGCTCGCCGAAGCAAAAGAACAAAATCTCAAAGACGTAACTTTCTTCGCCCTCGAGGAAGGTTACTTCACGATTGAGTTACGTTTTCGTGCCACGACGGATGTGACGATATTTAATAACGTAGAATGTTCGCGAGCCGCGGGATATCGCAGAGGAAGAAGCGAAACGAAAGAGAGAGAGAGAGAGAGAGAGAGAGAAGCTAGCGGACAGCAGGGGACAGAAAGTACCAGAAAGCGAAATTTACAATTCATATCGGCGCCGCGCGAATATTTAAACCATTAATCAAGGAGGCTACCGCACGATCGGTACGGCGTCGGTGGATACGACGGAATGGAAATTAATCGAGACCCAGTTCCGAAGTGGCCGAAACCATTCGCGAAAACGTCGCGAAACGCTCGCCCGAAAAGATTTACGGGACGTCCGGGCCGCGAACAGTTTCGTCCTTTGTAATTTCCAGCCGTGTTTGTTTTCGCAACTCGGCGACGATATATTTTCCGCTGCGGGGGAGTGGAATTTAGGACCGAATTAGTGGACGCGTCCGAGAGGCTTGTATCGCGTTCTTCGTAAAACGCATCCCGGCAAATAAAGCAAAGTGAAACACATATATTACAGGGAATTGATAGGGAAAGAAGTATGATTGTCTTTCGATGGATCCAGCGTTCAGCGATTCATGGTCAATCAATTGGGAGTGAAAACGAGTTGAAAAGAAGGAATTAGTAGAAGCGAATAGGCATATTTTAAAATTTTCCCATCAGAATCTTCGCGGAAAATCGGGATTTATCGAGTATATAACTAATATATTTTATATAATTAAAGAATTAATTTTTTTTTAATTATATTTATTAAAAGTTATTATTATTTAAGTTTTTTAATTATAATAGAATTTTTACATATAATTTTTATTTTATATATAATTATATATATATATATATATATATATATAGATTATGATTGTTTTTCATATTTTTAATATTTATAGTATGTGAAAGAATTTTAGGATTATTATTATTAATTAGTGTAAATTGTAAATTTGGTCATCAAAAAATATTTTAAAATTTTCCCATCAGAGTCCTCGCTTTCGGGATGTATCGAGTATATAATTAATATATAACTAATATATTCTATATAATTAAAGAATTAATTTTTTTTAAATTATATTTATTAAAAGTTATTATTTAAGTCTTTTAATTATAATAGAATTTTTACATAATTTTTATTTTATATATAATTATATATATAGATTATGAATATTTTTAATATTTATAGTATGTGAAAGACTTTTAATTTTATTATTAAAATTAGTATAAATTATGAATTTGGTCACCAAAAAAATAAAATTTTTATATTTAATATTGAATATATCAATATTAATATTTAAATTTGGCTATGATTAAAATCTCTCATCAAAGTGAGATTCGTTGTATGTTTAAAATTCGGGGATTCCCTGAATCAAAGAATTATTATATTAAAAACACGTGTACTACACGTGTACGCCTTCTTACTGAGAACTTTCACACGCCTAAGACAGCATGGACGCTTGTGCAAAAAGGCGAGAGCTTGCTTCCGCATAAAATTAGGTTGATACTCGATGCGCGTGGGAGGAAGGATATAAAGGCGGAAAAGAAAGGAGGAATTTCTGGCTGGAGGAGATATTGTATATATACGTGTGTATGTACGATCTCCTCTCTTGGTCGGCGGTGGAGCGTGTCGCTAATGGAATTTTCGAGCCGCGGCTACGAAACGGCACGCTCATTCAAATGAGCCGCCCTCGAATAGCCCGGGGAGGCCTAATCGCGGCGCTGATTGCCAGAGAGCCGTTCTAAATTACACCCCGGCACGAGACTCTGCGAAACGTAATCCGATTACATTCTGATAATTCGGCCCCACGCCGCGTTTATAATCGCCGTTTACCGCGGCACGTAGTTGTAATTTAAACGAAGGAATTTGCAACAGTAATTACCGTGTACCTTAACCCCTCCCCTTTAGGCCACGGTAAATCACCCTCTTAAAGGTTATCATCGCTCGCAACTATTTGCTGCCGGACGGCGATGGGGATCGTGCGTTGAAGGACATCTTAAACCTAAGCCTCGTATTAGATCGTTACCCGTGAAACATCCGTTTTCTCTTGTTAACGCGCTACCAATTTGCACATTACGCCAATTCTCTGGCACCAAGAAAGCGATGCGTTTTTATTTTGTCACTTCGCGCGTCTCCGTAAACGAATGATTTTGAAAAATTGTTTGGAAGAATTATTATTACTGCAAATACATTTCTCTAGTGAAAAATGTATTCAATTTCAAAAGCGGATTTATTTATCGCGATGTGTTCAACGTATATCGATAAGTCGATGAGTGTGACATCTGTTGATATTTAGATGCTTCTCATCGATCAAATTTGATCAAAAATCTGCTATTGCGTCACTACGTGTTTTATACTAAAATTCGCTACAGTATTTCAATAATTAAGTGAAAAATCTTTCGTTTCGGCTTCAATCAACGCAGTCTGATTGTTAATAATCGGAAAAATCAGATTCGCTTGAAAATAAAAATCGAACATTGGTACGACACAACGTATACGTTACGAGGCGTCGTTTGATAATATCCGTCGTATAGCCTCGTTAATTACACGCAGAATCAAAGAGAAGGAAGAAACGTTTACCTATGTGAAGACTTTGAGCGAGTGCAACGCGACGAACCTTTACACCCCTTATCCAATTCATCCCATTATCAGACAACGCGCCCGTTGACCCGTCCCGGCTAAAAGGCAGCCATTTTTCACCGCGCGTCGCGCGTACTTTACCTACTTCACCCAATTTGCTTGTTCCGCGGAAACGGAAACAGGCCGCAAAGCGAGAGTAGCTATAATTACACGCGAAAGAAACCAGCTATCTTTCTGCCCGCGGCACGTTACCGTTCGTATCGTATCGTTGTTCCGCTAAACGACCAGGCCAAACACTTTTCAGACCTTTCGTCCAGCTGAGCTATCGCCGGTGTAAAAGATGTACAATTCGCTTTCTCGCTGGACGCGTTACGCGATAGTCCCGGAGTCTCACGTGATAACGTGCTGCTTGACCGACGAGTGAACTCGAACACGGTGATAAAAAAGGAACGCCTGATAATCCGAGAGCGAGATTCGTGGTAATTAATTTTTACAAAGATTCAGCCTACCTTTACTACCTTTACAAAGAGATAGCGAGCCACGTTATCACGAGGTGGATCGAGAGGGGCAAACGAGCGATTACCTGGGCGATATGTCGCAGCCCTGCTGCATGAACGCTGCAAGCGCGAACCAGAGGCTGTTGATGATGCTGAAATCGTTCGCCATGCTCGACGTTGGAATGTGCGGCGATCCCTGAGATCCGTGAGGATGTTGCAGCGTCGGGTCGTTCCTCGTAGCCATCGTCGGATCCCCGCCGCTGCTTAGGGTCAGTACCCTCCACTCGTACGGCGAGAATCTGTGGAATACGAATGGAATTTTAGGTATACATGCATTTGTTTTCTTTTTTAAATTCCGGTTCCTTTGTCTCAGGATCTTAAGATTTCTTCAATACCGGGCTATTTCAACTTTGAACTCGTTTATTCCCATATTGTGCCTTTTAATGCCTTACAATACAATTATGTACATAGCGATTAATACTCCGCGAGGCTCTTTAATTTTGGTTTTTTGTTTCTTGTATTTTTGACGCTTTGTTAATTGCATTTCGCTCGGTTCTCTTTTATTTTAACTTCTTCGACCTTGAGGTTTTTAAGGTTCTTTGGCGGGGAAATAGACTTTGGATTGAAAATATTGGGTCATAGGTGTTGTCCCTGTCGTTGAATCAATGCCATAACTTACATCGTGTTACCCAGCTTTGGAATATTTCATTCAACAAAGAATACCAACGATCCCTATCACAAAATTGAAATACAAAATTAAATACATATTCTCAAAACTATGTGACTCAGGTTAAATTATTCCGGTCGTGATAACGTGATAATCAAACAATACCAGCAGGGAATTAAAAACTTTGTCAAAACAGATTAAAATTTTATCGTCGGCAAAGAATCGAAAGACTTTTCTTTTCTGGTTAATCAACTAGATAAATTATTTAGAGAGAGAGAGAGAGAGAGAGAGAGAGAAACAAGGTGTCAAATTATTGAAAAATCCGCAATTGAAAAATCCGATTGTTTATCGGCCCTTCGTCGAGATTACGATCAAATTCTTGTCGTGATCGGTCGAAATCGTATTCGATGCGGTCACGCGAGATTGAGACACACGAGATACAACAGCGTGCGTGTATAACTGGAATAAAAGCAGCAACGATTTATAGTGCTGGCGTTGGCATTGGATCGCGATAAATGCACGCGTAATTGTCGTGACTTCGCACGTAATCGTGTGATGTTTTGTAAGGAGGTAAACAAGGTTGGCTGTTGTGTAATTAGCCATCGAGAGGAAAAGGCTAAGGGGGTAGGTAATGTTGTGTGGTTTGTGGGTGGCATTGAGTGTACCGATCAATCACGGTCACGGAAATTTCTGTGACAATAAATTACCGCTCTCTCTCTAGCACTAAGGGCTGACTTCCGTTTTCTCTGATTTACATTGCAGAGAGAGAGAGAGAGAGTGTGTGTGTATCGGAGTGTATCAGAGTGTAAAACATATAAAAATACGTATAAGCTTTCCTCGGGATTTATTTATTTAATTAAAAAAATTTCTTCGAAAATGTAGTTGCAACTAGCATTTTCACATTGAATACTATGCAAACTGGCCTACATAGAATTGCAGTGCCCTGTATGAGGAAAGAAAACTTTGAAATTTTTAACGTTTCGCAAAAATTTAGTTGTAAAAAATTTCATTACTGCATTGCGTGAATAATGAAACGTGTCTCTTCTGTTAATGAAAATGTTGCGTTTAAATTGAATTCGAGAGATATTAAATGCTATTTCACGGTGAAGGCATCGAGCGTACGTATGTACTTTCTGACCTCGTGTCTGACCATATACCGACCGTATTTACTTAGCCGCGTACCGCGAGTAACTGCGGAAAAATCACCATTTACCTGGACACGGTAAAAAGTACGATGGATACACCGATGTACGAGAAGACCACGCACACCCAAATCTCTTTGCTCAGCGGGTTCAGAAAGCTGAAGACACCGGGTTTCTGTTTGATGGGCTTCTTGATCATAATACTGATTCCCAGCGACATGAATGGTTTGCTGAAATCGATCACTCGTTCACGTTCAGACGTGATCGTCATCGGGGCGATGGCAATGTCTGCTTCCTGAAAATATATCACGATCGTTATATATCACAAATAATAATAACGAATAATATTGCTAATATTTTTTTATAATAAACATCATAGTAGTAATAACGTATTTATTGCTGTTGAGCAATTATTAAACAATATAATAGAAAAGAAGTTCGTACAACTACATGAATTTTAATTTTGACACTCGCCAAACACAAGTAAAAAGCTCTCGTGTTCCCTTCTCGTTCTTTCGTACCTCGTCCACCAGATGTAGTCTCGAAGTAGACAAAGGCGCGGAGAGCTTGCAAGCTCGAGGCATCTGGTGGACGAGCCTCGTACCTTCTGCCCAAAGATAAAACAGCTCGTTCAACGAGCCTCGTTTCGAGTCGGACCTCGCGATCAATAGTACAATCTTTGTACGTAGTTACATTAAATCGTTTGATCCGCCCGAATGCGCCAGCTTGTCAGGATTTCTGTCACGGGAACCGTATCCAGACCGCGATCAACTACGTATTCGTTGACTTCTGTGGAACTTACTTTGCGAATCAGCTCGCCGACCATACCATCCCAACCACCGGGAACGTCCGGATTTTCCATTCCGTATTTGCCGTCCTTTACTATTCGTAATTCGTCTGAAAGAAAAGAGGGCCATTTAATACGTATGTTAGATTTATCGAGTATTTTACAGATCGTGAAAATAGTGGGGATTTTTCTTTTTTTTTGGGACTGTTTGGTTTTAGTTTGGATAGACGTTAGGAAAGAAGATTCTTGAACTTTTAAGGGCGGGGTGATTCGTGGAACGTCTCTTTCCGTCTAATTTCATCAATTTTGTTCGTGAAAATTGGCACGTTAAAGATAATTGGACGAGCATCTACACGAAGCTTATATCAATATGAAATGTGTTATTTGATGAAGTATTCTGTAATTGTATAATAATTGGGAGTGGTCAGAGAAAATAGGAAAGCATTCTTGCAGGTTAATTTAGTTTTAGATTAATTGCCTTGCAAAGAATTTCTGTTAAGTATCTTAAGAATTACATTAGGAAATACATTAGGAAATACAGTACAAAGGTACGAAAAATATGTACCATGAATATATTGTTGATTGTACAGATATATTAATGATACTTACACGTTATTCCCAGTTTCTTAGCTATGAGATCAGCCAGATCTTTGCAATAACCCTCGTAACTATCATTGCCAGTTAATATCTCTCCGGTGTCTGACTTCTTCTTCATGATATACGGCTCCTCCTGTCATTATAAAATGACAGAAATAAGTAAGATAGATATTCAATCGATACAAATCATCATTTATTCAATCAATCTCCATTTGATTCACATATATACATAGCTATAGAAATACACTCTCGCTCGAAAGAGATTTAACAATAATTTCACAACTAATAAGGAAATAAGAAATGCACTTTTAATCAAATTCCAATCAGCATGATGTAGATTATCAGTTGATAAAATTGTCAATACATATATTTACATCTTGTACGTTTTGTCAGCTATTTTTTCGTGTCGTACAAATCAAGCAAGTGCTATTTTTTTAAATCTGTTTTTTCTAAGCAAAAATGTATATATATACATATATATATATATATATTTATCCATCATTTCGAATGCCTACACACGCTGTAGTTTCTTACCACAATGGTAGTGACAATGTAGGTCTTGTTCTTCTCGATTTCGGCATGCGGTCGAAGTCGAATGTATTTCGCTGCGATGGCTTGGAATCCAGCCTCGTCCGTCCATTCAGCCACCTTGAAAGGTGAAATCGTGAATGGTTAATAGCTCTTCGGCCGTCGTTGCCGTCTCTGTGAGGTTCATGCACAGTCGAGATGCTCGTGCTCACATATACATATATGGTCGATAGTCGTCGATGTTCGATATCGTCGCGCAAACGTCATCGAACCGTGGATTGCGTCAAAGAGCAAACAACATGGTAGAACGACGAGAAATTAAAAGGGATTCACGTTGTATCTTTTTTTTCACGCAACAATTTTCGCCCCGCGTGTTTATCTGTTTTTTTTCTTCTCTCTCTCCTTTCGCTTTTTCGCATTGGGAAAATTTCGAAACTGTTTCGATTACATTTTGGCCTCGCCAAAAGCTTGCCAGGGGTCCGGGCAAAAGAGTGGAGGGAGGATGAAAAACGACGGTACACGCGGCTCGTGTTCGTCGGTCGAAAAAAATATTTACTTTGACCATGGCGCTGTTGACCGTCATCTCGACGACGTGGAGGGTGTAATTGTGCCTGCGACCGTCATCGTTGAAGCGAATCTCCCCCGTCAGTCCCTCGATCTCCACCTGAAAGTTTGAATGCGGATCGACGCGTTAGCGATCAATTTTAAATATATTTGTTTCGTTCGTTTTTTTGAATACGAGGCGGCGAGTGTTTGCGAAGATTGCGTTCTCTGAAAAAAAATCCAGCTTTTTTTTTTAATTTTTCGAGGCAACGTTTTATTTTTTATTTTTTTTTTCTCGGTTTTTTTTTTGGTGGGTTATACGTGGTTTTCAATATAGACGTATATGTGTTGTATTTAATGCTTTGAGGATCGGGTGGTATTTTTAGGAAAAGTATGACTTTAACCAAGATGTCAATATACCACGACCCATTTTCATGTTATGTTCTCGATATGGTCGAATTTAGGATGGCGTTCGTTCAAAAGCGTTCTAGTAAAATTTCGAAAATTTCTATCGCTCGACGTGTTATTGCGTTCTGAAACGATTGTTAATACTAAAGTGATAATGTCGCCGTTGTCGCTTGAACGCTTGAAAATTTACAAAAATTACTTAGAAGCAAAGTGTGTTCTTAATTCTTTTTTTTTAAAACTCATCGCTCGATGGGATTCTCTTGGGAGCTCCTTAATTTAAAATATCCATTTCGTGTTTAAATTAAAATTCTTTGGAATGTACATCGATTTGCCAAAGTGAATTAATTTCAAACGTATATCATTTCAAGTACCCGCTCTTCGTTAGTAATTCGACATGATTTCATTCGGGTGATCGGTTTACATATACGTACAAATTCGACTAACCTGTACAAGTTTTTCCTATCCGCGAAATGATACATCTATTCTAGACAAGTTCTTGATCAATGATCATCAGTTTCAAAGAAGCAAATTCATTTTGCCTGAGGGAAGTTTCAGGCGACGAATTAACGAAAGGCAGGAGAATCGAAGAGATATAGGGACGTCACTTCCGGTGTGGCTGTACACGTTCGTGCATTGAACGGAGGAAGAGACGATCTGACGTGGACGTAGGAACGCCGTTAGAGTCGGAATAACCGCCAATTACTGTCAATGGCAGAGAGACCTCGGCGAGGGTCCTTCGCAATTTCGGTTGCCACGGCTATTTCAGATATACGATATCGAGTATTTCTGCGTCTCTACCCGCGACTTGAGAATTTCCGAGTGAATCATTTTGACAGATCTGCGTGGCCTACAGACACGTTCCTGTCTTTAACCTCGGATACCGCGTTCCTCGAGAATGTGTACCAATCCATTAAGATTTATGCGCAGCGCATAAATAATCGTCGTCCCAAGGACGTTGTTCAAGAATTCGCGAAACATGAATGTGGTTCGTACACTCGATAGCAGGAACTCTAGAAATTTTCTGGAATCCCGCGAAGAAAAATTATACGTAACAATTCTGTATTGGATTCATTTTGGGCAAAGTTTCACTGTGTTACAGATTATATATTATATTTTGGAAAGGGCATCCAGTAGTTTTGATTAATTTTTTTGTAACGTCAAATCTGTTGGTAATTCGTTTTTTCTTTTTTATTTCGAATGATCTTGCAAATTTTTAAGTACTCTTGCGACGATTTAATGACCTCTTTATAAATTCAAGTTAAAAAATGAAATTTTGAACGTGTTTCGTTATCAGAAAACTGTGTGAATAATTCATAAAGTCACGGCATAATGTATAAAATTCACATTAAGTGGCGACTTTTTGATAGAAATTGAAGATAGAACTTAAGTGGATAGTCGGATAGTGAAATTTATGAAAAAAAGAAACGAAAAGAAAGTTATTACACAGTAGTAGAAATAAACTGATTATGGGATAAATCTCCGTGATTTTAAATTCAATTATGATATGATATCGTTGACACTGACTTAATCAAGTACGAAGAGTGAAATCGAAATTTTTCAAAACGATATCTCGAAACGATCAAGGTAGGATTGAGTACTTACTTTTCTGAGTAGCCTTGAAATTTTGTCACCAAACTCAAACGGCGTTACCCAGCCGGGGCTGCTGTTGCAATCCAGAGCCTTGGTGCCGTTGGTAATCTGACTGCTGCCAGAAATGCCCGTCCGCCTCACGTTGCTTCTGTCCGGCTTTTTTCTCAGAAACTTGTTGAACGCCTCGACCAGAACGAATACGGCGTCGTACATCAGCGCGGCTTGCGCCTAATGCGAAAAAAATTGTAAAATGAGTGTTGGAGCTTCGCCATTGATCGCCGATGATTTTTGTTTCAGGGCGAACTTGAGACAACGTAGGATGGATCTGACCGATTCCTCTTCAGGGAATGAAATTCGTGTTTGCAACCTCTACGTTATTAATTTACTATACGATACGGTAAAACAAAAATCGAAGATACTTTATAAAATTAATATAACAGTTGGATTGCACAGTTAGATGTATGGTATTTGCGCGGGTACTACGTGATTGAGGAAAGTTGTTTTGCCTAGTTGTAACGTAATTCGAGCGAGAGAGAAATCATGGTAATTATAATGGCCTTTAAAGCTGTTTTCTTTTTCTGTTGGAGATATAGCCACTATAAGTAGCGGCATGAATTATACATGAAGCTGCTTTTAAACCGACACGAGAAGTAAGTATCGTGAATGTAAAGAGGGTTTTCTCACATAATGTAGCTTGATATACATACAACATCAATGTACTAGGAGTTTATCATTTTGGTATTAAAAGCAATATAAAATTCTTTTTTTCGTGACACAAGGTTTTCTTAACCCTTTGAGTGCTTGAAATTATTGAACGAGGAACATATAACAAATAACGAATTCATATTCTTATGTAGTATACACTTTTTGTTGTATATATTGCAATACGTTATCTTCTTCGAACCTCGAGTAAGTAAACCAATTATTTTATTATTGACTGTAAGATTATGTGTTACGAACTGAACGCTCAAAAAGTTAACCGCTACAGTTGGAGTATATCATTTAAAAAATCAATAATTGAAACACTGCTTATTTCAATTCCTTTGTCGATATAATTCTTCCAAACTTTATTAAAAGCATTAAAGATATATAATTACATATAAGAATTAAGTTAAATAGAATTGAGTTCTTTTCTTGAATTATGAATAACTAACCTGTAGAGGACTGCATATGATAATATATTAATATAAATATGTATATTAATTAGATAGATTTATATTCGTAGTTTTACAGAATAAATATATTAACTTAATATTTCCCTCTCAGTCGTTCGTTCTGCGATTCAAATAAACACATTACAATGCCCCAGTCTAGAAAACACACTAAAAATTACCTCGATCCCATCATTGTCTCCATTTTCCATACTCAACTGACATTAACAATTCGTAGTTATACCAGTCACGTCGAAACCCTATTTTATCAAGCGCGAAATTACATATAAGAATTAAGTTAAATAGAATTGAGTTCTTTATAATATAGTAATATAAATATATATAATAATTAGATAGATTTATATTCGTAGTTTTACAGAATAGATATATTAATTTAATATTTCCCTCTCAGTCATTCGTTCTCCGATTCAAATAAACACATTACAATGCCTCAGTCTAGAAAACACACTAAAAATTACCTCGATCCCATCATTGTCTCCATTTTCCATACTCAACTGACATTAACAATTCGTAGTTATACCAGTCACGTCGAAACCCTATTTTATCAAGCGCGAAACCTTGTCAGTTCAAAAACATCTGATCAATCCTCGTCTGTCATTGTTCCAAGTGACAAGCAAACGTGCGGGACTCGATTTGGCAATCGGAACTCCCCATTAATCGCCGTAATAATTGAAATGATGCGGCTACCGATGTGAACGAAGGGAAGTGTCTTCGTTTCCGGACGGTGGTGCGGTTGACTCCGACAGCCAAGAGGATCCGTTTATAGTCGTCACGTGACGTACGCGGATCCACGAGGTCGCGAGCATGTCGGGCACGTGGCCAAAGTTGGAGAACTGTGCGCGGAAATTGCATCGATCGGGAGATAATCGGTGCGTTGGATCGTGCAATTTTGTCAGTCATTGGCTGGCGAAATGACGAGTCGTGAACATTTTAAGATTTTTCGAAAAGTCTTAGAATTGTCATGGCACCACGTAGGAAATTCCTTGAAATTTTAATTGTACTAACGAGGCTGTTGCTCTTCTATTTGAAACCAATCGGAAATAACAAGATATTTGAATTTATTAAAATTTAAGTTTAGTGGAAAAATTTGATATCAAATGTGGTCTTGTTGAATATCTTAGGCTTATTAATACAAGCTTGTTGAATAATTAGGTTTATTACTTTCAGAATCTCTGCGAAATACGTAAATATCATTAAGTATCTTTTACCTAAAATTCTGAGTTAAACAACTCTGGCACACTAACATTCGTGTATTTTGTTGTCACGGGTTGACAGAGCACTTAACGACATTGTTATAAAGGAAAAACACACACACACACACACGCACACATACACACAGACAGAGAGGATATGCTTTAATATCATGAAATTTTCCTCGGATAGTGTCTATCGATTTTCGATATTGTATAACATTGTTGAAAGTGCTGAAAACGTTTGATAGCGTTGTGCAAATACTATTGCATGATTTCAATGGACTCGGTAACATCCCACGACAGTGCTGGAAAGGCACAAATGATTTATAGCTTATCGTTGCCCGTTATGGTGAATTTTATATCGTCTGAAAACTTTTTACGCCATGTTGTACCAACGTTGTACAATGTTGTTGTAATATTTCAAAATATGCTCTCCAACGTCTTTTTTTCATTTCATGTAAATTTGTCTTTTTTTTTTATAAGCGCTCGATTTCTTGACGTCAGTTTTTTTTCTGTCGCCTCTTTACGTTCGTGCGATGCTGGTGTAATTTTTTCTGAAATTGCCCCCATCCGTGAAAGGATACGACAAGTCACGATTTGTATTTATTTACACGATATTTGTGATTTGCTACAGTGGCAATCGACCAAAAGATTTATTCCGAAAATTGTTTTAAAGTGTTTCTCGGATTAAATAATATTCCACGCTCTTAAACGTCGAATAATATGATTGTCGTAATATTAGTCGAATTTTTAACAGTTTTTAATTAAATACTTCTCAACAAACTCTCTCAATTTACTCTCACCAAATCTCTTTGTTTTTTTTAGGTCACTTTGACGTACTAGAACTATACTATTTTCGTTTCTTGCTCGTATTAAATACTACAGAAGTCAAAAATTTAACCGAGAGATCAGAAAACAAAGTTATAAACGTCAATGTTACGACTGCGAATTTTTATTCATGCGCATTTATGGAAAATTCAAAGTGAACAGTCTGAAGTGTGGTCGTTTTTATAATATCTGATAAATGAAGCAAAGATATCATGTTCGTTCTTTTTCTATGTATCTCATTGTCAGTAATTTCCCCAATGATTTCACAAATTCACCCTTTTCAATTACGTCCGATAATCCTTCAATTTTATACTATTCATCGACAGAAAGGAAACAACGTAGATCGTTACACGTGCACGGATTTTTAGTCCATGTCGATTCGTTTGCAGACGATGGTCCCTTTGTCTAACAGCCAGGCTACTCGGGTTACGGATCGGGTTTGATTTTCTTTCCCCTATCGCGCGCAATCGTGTCCACTTGACCGTGCTAAGTATCCGAAAACAAGTCGGAAACCGTAGTAGACTGGCTCGCTTAGGGTAGAAAATTGGAGTACTCGATGGTGCTCGACAACCCATATGGAACTCGAATAGGCATCTCCCTCTCGGAAAGACGATTACAGCTTGACAGGTACCAAACATACTATAGGGATTCACTGTTATTGGATATACTAGGGAACAGGGATAATATTTGATGATTTCAAAGAAACGAGAGCATCATTTCACTACGAGAAATGAGATTATCTGTTGAGAACTTGCGCAATATAAGAATATACAATTTTGGTGATATGAAAGAAATCTCTAACTTTTCATATTGAGAGAATGAGACCATGGATACATCAATTGTTATTGATTAAAAAACATTGAATACTTATAATAACAAGTTGGATAAAATAACTAGTATACTACGATTAATATACTTATTCGTTATTCTTGTTAAATGTAATTCCACCTAAAATAAGATTATCGTGCCATTTGTTTTTTAAACTTTCTTCTATCTCTAGTTTACTCTATAAACGTCATCTATTTTAACAAAATATCTGATTTGTATCTGTTAATGTCTGGTTTCCATTGTTAATATCGGCGTTTGCAAGGGTGTGAGATTCGAATAGATAGTGGCTAAGGGAAAGACAAGTATAGCATACGTACAGAAATGGATTCGCGGCCAGCTCCTTGAGACGTGGCCGGATCGAGACGATGCCAACCAGCCAGGAAATCTTTGACATAGGGTCGTGTAGAATCCACGATTCGAAATCCGGTGATGTTGATGGCGCCGTACTCGATCACCTCGCTTTCCCATCGGTCATCCATTATCTGATTTTACGAAACAAACTGAATTGTAACATACCGTATGAAAGACACGATGCTTAGTCGAACTTTTGAACACTTGAACGTCGAAACAAAGTGTCTGACTTTAATAATTTCGGTGATTCGCGTGACAAAACTGTGTTATCTGAGATCACTCGATCGGTCAAGATCAAAAATCTATTCGACTGGCGACCATGAATACGTTATGGAAACGGTATTCGTTAATGTTATTAAAGTCATGCAGTTTTAATTAAAAGTTCATACCTTCGGCTATTGAACTGAAATTTCTAATTTTTTTTTTTTAATCGAGATTAGTTAATTTAGATCTTCCTTTCTTTTTATCTGATCATCTTCAATTGTTTTTTTTAAGAACGTGGGATTCCTTTTTTATCTGGATAATACTTGCTTGCGAGACAAGTAGCTTTGTTTTCGTTTCGTTGTAACTTTCTGTTTCAATGGAAAAGAAACGCAAATTGTGGGAATGGAATTTAATTTTAGATTTAAGGAATACGAATTATACTATATTATATTTGGTATATTTGGGATATTTGGGCTGTATTAGTTAGTTCTGTGGAGGTATACAGGTTACTTTCAAATTATAAATTATATTTTATAATATAATAAATATAATAAATTTATAATATAGAAAGAATGAAGTGTATTTTGATTATTACGTGAATTGAGAGAATCATCGTTTTTATTGCACTGTCTAATCATAATGTAAACACTCACCAATCCACTTAACAAATAGTGGTACGTTCTTTTCCCCAGTGCAACATCCCTCACGTGGCTCACCACGATATCCTTCGCCATGTCCGTGGGGCAATCGAGTACCACGTATTTATTGCTCCATCTGCAAAGAATTTACATCATTTATTACATGCGTCGTGTAATATCGCTGTAACATCTGAAACGAGTTTCTTATCGTTGGCGTAACATTGACAAAAATTTGAAATTTTCAAAAAATGAACGATATCAGGCTTGCGAGTAGTCTTTTCCTTTCTGCAAGGAATTTCAAAGATTTCCAACATTTTTTCGCGTTTTACAGTAGAAACATCTTTGAGCTTAAAATATTTTAATATGTAAACCTTGTATCAACTTCAACTTTGGGTTAAAAATATTTTAATATGTAAAATCTTGTATCAAATAACAAACTTGTATTTTTTTTCTGTACAGTAACTCGAACAAGATCTGAAACAAATATTTAGAAGAAATAATTTCACGTTACGCTTTGATAAAATGTTACGAATCTTGGTACTTATATAATAAAATCTTACAAATATAGAATAAGATGCAATAAAACGAAATACGTGTACGTATATACATATATGTATATATTTTAATACTATATTCAAATGATCTCAGAAGGCTTATTAATATACTCTTTTTTCATACGTATTTAAATATTCAAATATTTTTACAAATATTATTATAAATATTGATAAATATTATTCTTATAAATATTAATATAGGTATTTATATAATAATGTAAGTATATTATTTATACTTGTATTATTATAGATATATAAGTATGTAAGTATATTATTTATATTTGTATTATTATAGATATATAAGTATGTAAGTATATTATTATATACTTGTATTATTATAGATATTTATATAATAATATAAGTATATTATTATATACGTTATTATATTAGTTATTATAATATTATATTATATTAGTTATTATATTATAGTTATAATATAATACTTATATTAGTTAATATTATATTGTATTAGTTATTATATTATAGTTGTAATATAATACTTATATTAAGTATATTATTATATACTCATATTAGTTAATATAATACTTATATTAAGTATATTATAATATATTATAATATAATATATTATATACTATATACTTATATTAGTATAGATTGTATCAAACGTTTCAATTTCCGAACAATTACATTCGTTCCCAGGATATTCTTCGCGTTCTCGTTTCTGCGCGGGCGGTATCACGTTCAAGTCGGCGCGACAATTAAACATGGAACGCTCGTTGTCGTTCCCATTTCGTGAAATATTTCACGACTTCTCCCGGCACGGAAGAGGTCCTAACAACCCCGCGGGACCCGGTAATGAATTTACATAATTCCAGCCGCGTCGTTTCTCCAATGATAAAGTCGCTTGTGCAACGAGCCGTTTGCCCGGCGACGATTCGCGATAGTTACGTTTTGTTTTCGGTAACGGGGAACGTTCATTCGATTCGGCCTCATTGTCAGGCTGGTTGTTGATTACCTGGCTCGTGCAAATGCGTGGCCAGTGGTAAATTGCGGCCGAGATACGCGGTGACCGCTCGTGCTCGCACAAAAGCGAGTGATCCGTCAGTCTGTCCGAACGCGGCCGGATTCTACTGTTTGAAAAAAATAAAGCTACACTAATATCCCCCTCCCCCCCCTCCCCCGACCATTTTCCGCTGAGAATTTTTCATTGTTTGATTTATTTCGCGGCAAATTCACGAGCTGTTCCATACAGATTGACAGAATGCTCACAGGATCCTCGTATCCTTTTGTCGATGAAATATGTAAATCTGATAAATACGATTATCGAAATTCTCGATTTTTATTGTCCTTCTGTTCTTTATCCTGTGCATTTCGTAGAATATTCCAGAATATCGTCGAGTATCAATATTGCATCGTCGTTTGTCAAATTTTTCATTTTTCATAGACTTTACAAGTTCGACAGGTAAAATGATGATAACTGAAATGAATTGGTCCTTCGTTCTTTGCTCTGTCCTGTAAACAATCAGGAGCCAGCGTTACGTTTGTAGAATATTTTTCGTGATACTTCGTTTTCGATCAAATTTGTAAACTCGGCGGATGAAGCGATTATTTCAAGGAGATTATTGAATCACGCGAGTTTTATTACACGCAGATTCACGCGTCTCTCCTTTTAAACCTCACGGCTTTTCTAATTTTATTTTTAACTGCGATCGAATCTTTCGTCGCTCTTGATGACCGATGGCCGAAACGAAACAAAATCGCGAAATAACCAGTTATGGAAATGAATCAGTTCCGCGAGCAAATCATTTATTACTCGTAATAATTTTTATTGTTTCGCTCGGCATTGTTTCAAGTTGCACGATTGCGAGCATTCATCCGTTAAAAACAAAGCTTAACAAAGTCCAACGATTCATCAAAATATTATTCGTCGCGTATTTTTGGTGCTCACCCGAATCTATCCAACCTTCGAACGCAGCTAATTATCGACAAAATAATATTGTCTCTAGACTGGGAATTTTTACATGAGTCGTAAGAAATTTGGAGATGTACAATAACGAAAAACTATCTAACATAGAATATTGAATATAGTACCTCTGTTTAATAGTCAAAAGAAATTTTTACTTTTACGTCGAAACTGCGGATCTTATTTAATTAATTTATTCAATTTATTTAATTCGAATTAATTTATTTAATTTACACTTTTGGAAAATGCAGTTGACGTAGACAATTACTTTTGCGGTGCGAAATATCAGAGAAAGCGCTGTACTTTGGATGTTTTGTCCATTTCACATCGCGTTGTTGCGTTCTTTGAAAAATCCCCAACTAGACTAATTGTTGCAAAGTGAAATACTCTGAAACTCGCCTGTTCAGTTCTTCCAAGCTGCGCAGGAAATCGATCGCCTCTGACATGTTTTGTATTCTCTTCACCGTTTCCACTTGAAACGACTCGTTGCCCGGCTTCAAGCCTTGATAGATCTGTTGCAGCCTGAGCAGACCTGCAACCAAGAGATTTATCGTTAGTTAGCGGCGGCGACGCGAAAATCCTCCACGGTTCGCCGTTGTCGTCATTGACCATTATACCGTTCGCGTTTTCCGAAAATTATGCGCGCACGATTGAGCGTCACGTCGGCCGTGATTCATCGGCAGACACTCTGTTTCGTCTACGAAATGTTTCACGGTGATTGTAGGAATCACCTCTAATCTGGTAATCAGATGACGCGATTCGTGTGACGCGTTCACTTGGAAATTTCATCCCTCGTTCTTATAATCATTTGCGATTGCACACGCGTCGGGGAACCTTTGTCTATAATCTGGATAATTTTCAGCGAACAGCGATGCAGCGGGATTAGGTCTTGGGTTTCTTGTGAAATGAATAAGTTTATGGAAAGAATGTGTCACGTGTCACGTAGAAGGTGGCTGTATCTGTTAAAGAATCAATTCTTGATTAAAGGGTAGTTTTTAAAGAAAGTTGGGCCAACAATAGTAGTAAGGGTAGTTTTTAAAGAATCAATTTCCAGTAAATATACACATAATATACAAAAATAATTTTTTATTATTTTACGACATTATATTGTTTATTATACGACACTTTAACCAAAATAATTTCTTATTCGATATTTGCGTGTAGAATACAAAAGAAACAAAATACTTAGTATTATCTACAATCTTCTGGCTTTTCAAAACAAATTTGTATTGTATGAAGCGAAATAATAATGATATCACAAATATTAAATTTGTTTTGAAAAGCCAGAAGATTGTGGATAATACCAAGTATATTGTTTCCTTTGCATTCTACATGCAAATATTGAACAAAAAATTATTTTTGTTAAAATGCCGTGTGTGTGTTCAGTTTCGCTCCTTACTGTATTTTATAATATACTCTACGTCAATTTTACAATACACTCAGTGCACGATCTTCCCAAAGGCAAGTGAACAGAATATTCATAAAGATCATTGATCACAAGATCGTGAAAAATTCCCTTTCCTACAATACTATCACGCCACGATGCTTCTTCTATCCTTGTCGAACAGATTCCTAACGAAATTCATCAATCAAAATCCAAATCCACCTCTGCCCCCTTCCAAATTTACCAAAAAAAGTCTTCGACGAGCGGCGGTCGAAAGTCTATCTATCGGCGCTCGTTCGTTCTATTTCGCGGAAGCAGATATTAAACGGCTGTTGCTTGTTTGCCGACCGGGATCGCTTTCGGGAAAGTGGGAACAATCGTCGCCGATGAAAGAATCGAGTGATTCGTGACCGCGGATACGGGCGAGAGCGTAATGCGAAAGGGGTAGAAATTGAAAAATCAGAAATAAAAGGGCGGACAACGGGTAGAGTGTTGGAGCGGCGAGGAGGCTAGTGGAAGAGGGTGAGGATGAGGGTGGCCGGAAAAGTCAACAGCGGGGAGTCGGCAACGTTTCGCATTGTCGTCGTGCTTTTTTGCAGCGCGATGCGTGAAACTGATGGCCGCGTTAACGAGCGGCGCGCGCGGTGTAAGCCCGCTGGCGCGTTATAAAAGAGCGGCGCATTTCAACGAGCGCGCGCCGTGCCGCGGCGTTTCGTGAACATCGCCCGCCCATAGTCGCTACTTCCTGTCCTGTTTCTTCCGCCCGATGACAATGGCCCGCAAGGTTGAAATTCGCGTGACTCTGTTGGCCGTCTTGAGCCGCCCACGCTCTCGATTCGTTCGCAATTGTAGTTGTTCGCCGGTATATATTGCAAATATAACCGGCGGTTGTTTCGTTATAAGACATGGGAAGACAAATTTGAGAACTCGAATCTTTCTACGAGTGACGCGCAAAATTTTCTGCTTTTTTCTTTTTTTTAGGAAGAGTTCAGGACGATCCTGATGCCCACGGTTTTGAATTCGGCAATTGGTAGTTTGGCAACTTGAATTTGAGGATGAGGAACACTGGGTGTTTTGTGTCCTATCGACATGTGAAGTTTTCTATCGTTTATTTCTCTTTTTTAAAGAGGAGGGAAGTACTCGAAGAGATATTAGAACGATCTCGATATTGGAAAATTTAATTTGAGGGTTTATGAATTTTTATTATCTTCACCTCCTCGTATAATACTAATAGTAACTTTAATACTTGATTTACATTCACACATAATACGGTTTATTATTATTAAATACAATATTATTAAAACACAGTACAACGATTTTTTGCATTACATGCGTTCCATTTTGCTCTCTCTCAATTTTTCTTAAATGCACAAAAATCCGTTATACTACTTGTACATTAATTTTAGCCAAACAGAATTAATTTAATACTTTACAGAACGTTTTTCTTACTAAATGGTTCATGATATTTCTCAAGTAATTGTTCAAAAATTTCTTTAGAAGTTAATGAACTCTTCAATGTATTGTCTGACGTTCTACCCATCAGAATAGTTTCAAAACGTTTTAAAAATTACGGGAATAATCTTCATAGAACAAGGGCATTATTGGACATGAAATGAGAAAACGCAAGAAAATTAATTCACGCTGATCTTGCAATTGATCGACAATTAAACCCGTTTCACTTTAATAAAATTCATAATGGCGAACTTGCAAATAGCTTTAATTGGATGATTCCATATTCATACAGAAAACGCTATGAAATTTCCATTATCTATTTAACCAACCAGCCAGTCTATCTCTAGTTCTAGTCCCATCGTCGAGGTATTCTACCTTTGTACGAGATCAAATCTTGCTCCCTTTTTGATTTCAAACTCGGACTTTCGAAAAGGAAAAATAAATTCAGCGGTGGAACGTCGCGAATGGAGATGCTTCGAGTGCGGTCTGACAGAAACGCAGCTGGTTTCCTGAACGCGGCAAAAGCGTGATATGACATCAGCATGGTAGGATACGAGATCGTGTATTAATCTCGCAAATAGCACTACTGGTTGATATCAAAAGACTCACAGACCTTGATTTCACTCACCTTGATTTTCATTCAGAATTATTAGTCACTTTGATTCTCATTCGGAATTATTTTCAGGAGGAAGGAAGCGATGCGGAAATGAGATTGAAATAGAGAGTTCAAAATTGCACCTCGCGAGAAAAAGAATTCTTAAAATTAATGCTGGAAAACTTGTCGTTCGAGATTTCTCTATTATTATTAATAGTGTCTCTTCTGCTCCCATAGAATCCTACAGAATCTCTCCCGCCACTTTCCCTCCAATTAATAACAACTTCTCCTACTTCAAGTAACAGAAATTCACGTTCAAACAGACGGATCGAATGGATTGCTAATTCAATCAAACGCTGGTTAAAATTCGTTTGATATAAACGAAGTTCGTATATCGATTCATCAACCTTTGCAAACAATCTTCGCTTCGGCAAGGATGGTAGAATCCCTTCCTTCCACTAATTACGCGAGCGTTATTACTAGCGTCGCGTTTCGCATACGCGAGAGTTCACCCTTTAGTCGCGCGAACCAGCCAGCCAGCTACCTCAACCAACCCCAGGCTGATCGCAG
This sequence comes from Frieseomelitta varia, assembly GCF_011392965.1. Classification (NCBI taxonomy): domain Eukaryota; kingdom Metazoa; phylum Arthropoda; class Insecta; order Hymenoptera; family Apidae; genus Frieseomelitta; species Frieseomelitta varia. The sequence continues at coordinate 27,429 of NW_025110727.1, forward strand.
GGTGGTCGCCTTTGAAGCGTCGACGTTCATTTGCAGAACAACGCGAGCGTGCTCGCGCTACGGGGGTTAATCAGTTTGCCGTTTCCGGCGGACTTTTATTCGATGCACGGCGCACGGTGCACGCTCGTTGCGCTGGCCTCGGTTTTCCGCGGCTGCTGTCATTTCACGAGCAATTAAGCAGCTGCCACTCGATGGTTAATCCCTTATGATCGCGTTTCGAATCGGCTGGCCGTGAGACCGTGGCCATTTTATTTTCGCATGGATCGCGGACAGAGGACCTGGTCGCGCTCTCGCTCACGTTGGCTAACGTGATGGATCGTTTCATAGATCGGTGATTAAGGCGGATAGAGGCGGTGCTGGTTTTACGCGATTAGGAGAGAACGATCCGATTGGTTCCCACCCTTACCCCACGACCACTTCGTCGGCATCGCCAAAACCATTTGTAAAAAAAATTTTCGTTGCTCACTGAGATTGGCAATCCGAGCGAGAAGCTTTGCACGCGTTGCGAATGGCTAGGAAATTTAATCTTGTTAATTTTTTAAGAGAATTTGATATACATAGATCGATATTAAATGGTCATTTTGTACATTTGTGACACGAGGCTTTGATTTGAAATTGTTCTGATCTGATGAAAGTCTAAGAAAAAATTTAGATTTTAGAATGATTATTCTAAAGAATAATAATTCGGTCTGACAAAAATAGTTAAATAATTAGATAAAAGTCTAGAAATTTTTTAATCTGATGAAAGTTGATTTGGAAACATACTTTTTTTTTTTTTTTAAATAGATAAATGTTAAATGGTGTCACTTGAATAGACGTTACCTCGTTAAATGACAATTTTCTAATTGGAAAACAGTCGAACGTGGACAAATAATATATTTAATTTACAGACGGAGAAATTGAAATATTGCAGCAACGACGCTGTCGCAAATTATTGCTTCCATCCGTGGTAATGATGATGGTAGCGGCGTACGGAATTTGTTGAAATTAATTACGCGAAAACGACGGTGGGGGTTTTACGATCACCTTTTGCGGTTCAATACGCTCTGAAACGCGGATCGATCGTTGTAATGATTATAAGGCTGGCTAATTAACGGCGCGTTGTCAGCGTTGGACGTTGACCACCGGTCGCAGAAACCCGCGTGACGTCAATTCTGAATGTTCACAGGCTTTAGTGACACGTGCAACTAAGCCAATGATGTCTGTGCATCGGCACGTGACCGATTCCACGGTTTTCGTTCGATTTCGGCCAACTAATTGGTTCGCCGACAATAAATTAATAATATCGGAATAAAAGTGAAAATTTCACGTTAATATGTGTACGTTAAATTTCAACGGGTGTTTGAAGTTAAAATGACAGAGGAGATTTCGAAAGTTAATGCTTTTGTTAAAGACGTTCGCAGAATTTGTCCGAAGAATGGAATAAAACAAAATATAGGTGGATGAGTCAGTTTTTAATTAATTTCGAATAAGATTCTGAGATATCGTTGAAAAAATTGGGACACACGCTGAAACATGTATAAACCGTGCAATATTTTTGTGAATCGCGGATACACCGTGGTTTTTCACCTTTTTACTTTTTCAGAGAAACTCTTCCAAACTTGTGTGTTTGTTCTGCGAAAGGAAATCAAAGTTGCATCAGGATTTTTCTGAAAACAGACTGCTCCTGAAAATATTTTCTACGGTTGTGCGTGTGGTACGTTTCTGAATTGTCTGTTGAAATAAGTATAAAATATGTACGTTGGTGAAACATCGCGATTAAATCTTTTAATTAAATCGAAAGACTTCTCCTGTTGTTGGTCCAAAGATTTTTTTCTTTCAAAGCGATCGTGTTCGCGTATTTTTCATTTATTTCTTCAATTTTTGCTCGATAAAAGTGAAGTTTTAAAACGCGTGATATTTTTTAAAACACTCCGTAATGTCATTTAGTAAAGTGTTCTCTCGTTTCTCGACAGTCTTTACAATTTTAGCTGATAAGTTGGATACTTCGCAGAAATTCCCAGCAGTTCCATTGCTTGTTTATCAGTATTATCAGCAGCCTGTTCTCGGGGAAATTACGCTAAAAGCACGCGTTTGTCAAGCGATCGAGCCCGGACCGGGGCAACAACGGACGCTGCGATAGATAAATTAGTCGCAGAAACAGACCGTCTGTAGAATTTCATCTCGAAACAACCTCTGGAATCCCGCCATGTCTCCGGTTTGAAAATACAAGCCGGATTGATTTCTTCAAATTGTTTCCTTCCTTTCTTTTAACGTTCTCCAGTTCGCACTTTCCTTGCGTTCTCCCTCTTTCCTCTTTTTCTCTTTCCTCTCGGTAATTTATGATTCTCTCTCTCTCTCTCTCTCTCAAACTTTTTATTTTATTCTATTTCTCTCCATATTTCTTACTCTTCTAAAGAAGACATTGCTTGCTGTTTTTTTTTTCAAATTTAAAAATTTGTTCCCTGAGAAATTTGGAAACTACGAAAGCGTGTAAATTTAAAAATTTGCTCCCTGAGAAATTTAGAAATTACGAAAGCGTGTAAATTTAAAAATTTGCTCCCTGAAAAATTTGGAAACTACGAAAGCGTGTAAATTCAAAAATTTGTTCCCTGAGAAATTTAGAAATTACGAAAGCGTGTAAATTTAAAAATTTGCTCCCTGAGAAATTTAGAAATTACGAAAGCGTGTAAATTTAAAAATTTGCTCCCTGAAAAATTTGGAAACTACGAAAGCGTGTAAATTCAAAAATTTGTTCCCTGAGAAATTTAGAAATTACGAAAGCGTGTAAATTTAAAAATTTGCTCCCTGAGAAATTTAGAAATTACGAAAGCGTGTAAATTTAAAAATTTGCTCCCTGAGAAATTTGGAAATTACGAAAGCGTGTAAATTCAAAAATTTGTTCCCTGAGAAATTTGGAAACTACGAAAGCGTGTAAATTTAAAAATTTGTTCCCTGAGAAATTTGGAAATTACGAAAGCGTGTATCCTTGCGTATTATCGTTGCTTGCTTCACGTGGCCAAGCGAGTATAAATTTCAGTCCGAATTCATTTCGAAGCTTAATGATGTTCGAATTACTCTTGAGGTTAATTGTCGCTCACTGCTGTCGATCGATTTCCTGTATTTGTAAAAGTGTCAGAGGCAGATTTAACGAAGAACGCAGGCGCAATCGATGGCATGCAAATATTCGTTTAATAAGAAAATAAACGAAACGAGAGGCGATCGAACGACGAAAACACTGGAATTAATGAACCTTGAAATGGCACAATCGGCTTTACCGTATCTCGTCAGGTGCGAACTGACTACTCGCCAAGTATCTCCAAGGATTTGTACACTGTTGCCGAGATTGTCGTTGATCGATAATTGAATAATCAGATGCTCGAATGTGGTAATTCAATTCCCGTGCCTTGTTCTCGTTACGTTCTCGAACGTACACGGAAATATCGCGAGAAAAAAAAAATATTCTCTGCGCGTCGTTATTAAAAAATGTCCATTTTCTCGTCGCATCGAATTGCTACGTTATTTCGTTGACAATTACTCGATGGTAAATGCTGCTCCAAGCATTTCAGTTAATTTTCAAGCTAACGATAATGCTTGAGATTGGCCGGGCCCTCCAATATTTGTAATTAGTTCATTCGGAGCTCTTCTGTTCCCGGTGAATTTCTATTAAATTCTGCGCAAAATTCTTGGGTTAATTAATGACAGGTAATTATAGCATAAATATTTTGATATTTAATGGCTTTTGCTTGAGGTATGATGTAACAACGTTTTAATTAGATAATTGGGTAATTAAAATCGGCTTCGGTATCATATTATGCATCGCAATATACCGACCAAATTATGAAAATTTTGTAATTTTTTAAATACCCGCCGTGAACTGCCCTTCAGAAAATGTGCTCCATATTTAGATAAAAGGATTTATCCAAACGTAATTAAAAGCGTAATTTCAATGTTGAAATTTGACATTTGCTACATGATAAATTTAAGTTGCTGAATTAACAAAGACGCGGCCATAGACGAGGAACACGTTCAATTGATGTTGCACATCATTGATTGCTATAATGTTAAAGAACGTTTCTATAATTCGACATTAGTTTAGAAATTCTTTGAATCACTTTGAAATGAGATTTTCTTGCTGCTTGCAAATTGTTGAAAAAACTATATTTATTTCTTACAGTAAACAAGAACGCAAGCGAACGAAATTTATAAAATATTAGAGGCAATCGTAAGTAATAGTCGTAAATTTTCTTCAAATTTAATAAACATTGCCATCTAGTGACAATATTTAACTTATCATAACATACATATCTAGTTAAATATATTAATATATTAGTGCTTATTAAATTATATTACAAATTAAAACTGTATTAACCCTTAGATAAAATAAAATTTTGTACAGTATCAAAAACCGACATTACTTATGGGTACCCTTGCAACAACTGATGGGAATTCTACTGATGGAAATTCTCCATTTCCAATCTTCAAACCGCGATACACGAAGAATGAGCGGAACAGAATGCGCTACCCTAATCGACAAACGTATCTAAACAGATCAATAAATCAGCACGAATCGTGTATTTTTTTACTTTCTCGTATACACTCTGACACGAACGAAATCATCGTACAAGGGAACTGAAATTCCATTATCACTTATTTCTCCGAATTTCTGCCAAAAGACAACGCGCAAATATAAAACATCGCTATTCGAACTATTTTCGTCGTACAAATCGACCTATATAAAATATTCTCCCCATTCTGCGCCATCTTCTTCTTTTTTTCTCTCTCTCTCTCTATCACTCCAATCGGTCGTTTCAATCGTCGATGGTCGTTGTACACGATTGTCGGCTAGGGCTTAACGTGTACGCGGGGCGTTCACGGTGTCGTGAGAATCAACGATCAACGTGGATCAACGATCCACGTGGATCGTCGGAGGGATGAACGCACACGGAATGTCAGCGCCGTGGTATGCGAACAATCCTGTCTGCCGCCTCATACGGCAGGTCTGCGGTTTCTCGTGGCGTGTACTTCGAGACGGAAATGCCATCGCGACTGCCGGAAACTACCGTCGAAATAGCTACGATCACACGGCACGGAGAGCCCGGGAGAGACCGGGAGAGACCGGGCAAGATGGCCCCTCCCCCCTTTGCCATCGGCTGCCGTCTGATTCTATCTGCGGCGAGCCTCGTCGCCTTGGAGTTGAAGGGAAGAGGACGTCTCGTTAAGGGAGACAACGAGCCACCACCCTGAAAATCTTCCACGTTGCGCCTCCGCGAAGTGAAACTTCTCTCCCCACCGAAGAAGGAGAGAGAGAGAAAGAGAAAGAGAGAGAGAGAGAGAGAGAGAGGAATTGTTTACCCGCGAACTAAGAAATTTCTCTCGCGACGAGAGTGGGGTGGTTCAGGCTGGGCTCACAGGCAAATTCTGAAGCGAAATACGGTCGTCGAACGGAGTTTCCGGTGAAGAGCGGAGTTAAGTGGAAATTCTGATGAACAGTCGGATGGATTTGTTGTCAGGGATAGCGTTAGAACGGGATTCTTTCTTGGTAAGTTTATGAAGTTTGCTTATTCTTGTCGAACTGTTTTACTGACAATAAGGAACGTGGAGTTTCTCGCGTGTAACGTGGTGTGATTGCCAGTGTGGCTTTGTTCAGTTAGATTGCGCGATTTGAGCAAGATTTCCTTCACCAAAAGTGAGATTTTATTTGTTCCGTATAATTGTATAAATTTAAATGACAGATAGCGGAGTGCAGTCAAAATTTATTTTGAGCAAGATTCGTTGTTATTTACCTAAAAATATATCATCAATAATACACAAATAAAATAAACTCATAATCAGTATAATAATATATACATTAATAATTAATAAATATTAAATATTAATTTATAAATAATATATATACTGCCATATAATTTATAAATTAATAATATTTAATATTTATTAATTATTAATATATATATATATTATTATACTGATTATGAGTTGATTGTTGGTTGTACTGATGATGAGATTTTACTTGTGTATTATTGATGATATATTTTTAGATAAATTTTGACTATTTTGAAATTAATCGATAAATTTTGAAATTATACTGATGAGTTGATTTTATTTGTGTATTATTGATGATATATTTTCAGATAAATAATAATAGGTATATCTAATAATAGATAGATAATAAATAATATATATATATATATATATATATATATATATATATATATATATATATATATATATATATATATCACCTTCATTAGTATGTTCATGCAATACTATTCAAATAAAAATCATCTCAATAGAACTTTCTAAAGGCAGATAATGAAGTTCTGTTATCAAAAGCAAGTGAAAAATGATATCAAACAGGCCATTCGAGAAAATATGTAACGACATATACGACACAAGATCTTTCTACGAGAACTAGAATTTCTCCGTAGTAAAATTTCTTTTTTAAGCAACAACACGTGTTGAGTGACATTTTCTATCAAGAAACGCCGTTACGTAAAATTTCCCTCTATGATGGATCGCCAGCAACGAGGAGTTCTGCAGGAATAAATTCGGTAAAAGTATATCGAGAGAAAGAATTACGTGATAAATAACGCGATCGTTAAACGGAATATTCGTTTCGTTAGGGAGAGGCGTTCTAACGAAAAGCGCGAACGACAAATAGAATTTCCCTTGCTGAAGCTCGGAAGTTACGCGAAATTTCCTTTTAAACAACAACGCTAAACGACACTTTCTATCAAGGGAACGCTATTAACTGGAATTTTCCTCCCCGGTGATGGACCCCGCCAGCAACGAAATTTCCTCGCGCGGATTTACGGACAGCGAAATTTGCCCGCGAAGACTCGCGTCGAGTGAAATTTCCTCGCAAACGGCGAACACTCGGCGCGCGAGGGTTTACGTTCACGAGAAATTCTCCTCTAAAAAGTTGGCGTCAAGCAGAATTTTCTTGCGGAGACGAAACAACATTTCCCGCGCGAACGTTCTCCGCGAGACGATCTTATATCGACGTTGACTTTTCTCTTTTCCATTCTTTTTTTTCTCTTTTTTCTTCTTTTTCTTCTGTTCGCCTGGGCGCTCGCCCTCGGGGGCCACAGCTCCCAAGCGTATTGCTTGCCCTGCAGTTTGATTTCGGAAATATGTATCCCAAGTTTTAGCACACCAGCTAAACGAGTCGAATCTCGTTTCCTTTTTTTAAACCCATGTTGTTCGTTTTGCACGTGTGTTTTTCGTTCCAGAAGGATATTTTTATTTTTGTTTTTTTTTTATATATATATGAAGTCTGAATGAAGTTTTATATATATATATATAGTCTGTTCGTGTACTATTAATTGGCGCTGGAACTGGTGGAGATTAAGATGTAATACTATTATCAGGGAAACGAAAGTGCAAGGAATAGGAAAAAATTTCGCGAAGCTTTCATTTATGCATTTTACTAAATGAGTCATAGAGATCTCCAAACGTACACTGTTTCTGTGAAAAATTGGTCATTTTTGATTTCACTTTTGGCAATTCTGGTATCAATAATTTATTCATAATACTCTGCTATAAAGTTTATTATCTCTAAGATGAAATTAATAAAAATTATGGAAGTTTGTCTCTAAACTGAAATTAACAAAACTTATTAACAAAATATCTTGTGATTAAAATTGGTTAGTTAGAACACAAATAGTGATTTTTGATCAGATCAGATATAGAAAATGAGACAGAAATGGAAAACGTTATAAAAATGAATAAACGCACTCTTTTGTATTACTGACTCATTTAGCCACAAACACGAATACACACAAAAATTTAATGTCTCACCGACTTCGTGTCTTTATTAAAAGTCAGGCATTTCGTTGCATGTTTTACGAACTTGAGAGACAACAATTGCATCGTTCATCGTCATTAACAAACGATTAATTAAACACGATGACAAAATACAAGCAGATTAAATTAACATTCTCCGAGATGTCCTTTTTTCACAAGTTCACCAGTGACGGTTCGAACGCTGTGTGTCGCACATAGATCAACGGTTTTCCAAAGCAATATAAAAAGCACCGGTTGCAAGGGGAAATTGAATTATCGATTGAATAATAGGCCGGAGTCGCGGAAGCCACGTGGTAGGTTGTAACAATAAAAGCGAACAGATACAGAAACTGCGGTTTGAGTTAGATGCGCCGGCGGAATAACGCGTGTCGAGTGAAACGATGATCATAACGCTCGCGGGGGCGAACTGTTTTATTGGTGGGAGAGAGAGAGAGAGAGAGAGAGAGAGAGAAAGAGAGAGAGAGAGAGTGAGTACGTGATCGACGAATTCGCCGGTTCGGTAGCTGGCTATCGTAAACTTCCCGCTCTATATTGGTTTCCGGCTGCTATTTCTGCCCGCTCGTTAATAGTCCGCCGGTGGAAAACTTCGACACCACGTTCGCACGCGTCGCCGAAGATCGATATTCTATTTGCCTCTCTCGCGTGCCGAATTTATTAAACGGGTGGGAAAGTCCCGCTGAGTTTTAATCTCCCTTCCCGGGTGTCTTCTGAAATTACATCAACTTTCACGAACAATCGACGCGAAACTGTCAGTCGGAATTTCAAATTGTTTCCAGAAACTTTCTACCTATTACTACCGAAAGTAAGTTAACGGTCCTCGTTTTAAAGATTTCGCGCGATCAAATTGCTCGTGACAGAGCAATTTTACAAATGCTTCGATCTTCTTTTCTTTTTTTTTTCTTGATTTAACAAATTGAGGCGTTAGAACGGGAGAAATAGCGACGAGAGATATGTCGAAATTCTCTTTTTCAGCTTGAAGAAGGAGAATGGGATTCGACGATGTAAATTGATGGACAAAAAAAAAAAAAAAAATGGAAATGAAATTTTAATTAACGGAACGTTAGTTTTTTAATGGATCGAAAGGTAGATCGATGCGAAGCATTTGTGGAAAATAATTTCGAAGAGTTTCAGTGTTCTTGTTTTTTTTCCTTTTTTTTTAAATCACGCGTTTTTAAATCATAACGTTTTACATAACGTTTCTACGTTATAGTTCGTGATATTTTTAAAATTTTTTATCTCGTTGCAACATATTCAAATTATCTCTTGCACATACGTGTGAGATTAAAGAGACACTCGATGCTTTATCTTTTATTCGTTCTCTTTTTGAATATTAATGATTAATATCTATATATCAAGATTCTTCAGTGATCATGAAATATGAAATTAAAACGCTATTTGATTATATAGACGTAGATCTCTGTACAATATGAATATTTCTAAAAATCTAAAACATTGGGTAGATCAAAGGGACGATGTCATAAATTCTAAGAACTCTCAGATACTCTTCGAATATTCACACGTATCGAAAAGTATCGTCAGTTTTATTAGAAGGTGGATTCTTTCAGTTTCCATTGATCAACTGAATCTTCAGATTTTGTGAATCCACCGAGCCTCTGAAATTCTTTGGCTCTTGGATAATTGCAGCTGGAATACCTCGAAATAGCTCTCTGACTTATGATATTAACTAAACCTTCACGCTCCTTAAAATACCTCGACCTACAAAACTTTCAAGACATCGTGTGTCTTTAAGATTTTCTTGAAATTCTTGAGATGATAAATAAGCTTCTCATGAATGTTAATAAAATGTTAACCAATGTACGGATAAACACGTTTTCGACTTGTGAGGCTTCGATAATTGTCAAAAATTCTCTTTTGATTTTCATCCAATTTTTTACTCATTGTCATACTCGAATATATTTTACTTATAGAATTTCCTGCCGACGATCTTGTTGCATTTTTCATTTCACAATGCTAAAATTATTATACTAGGTATATTTTTTATACTTCTCAGTATATGAAATTGATTTTTTTTAATTTTGACGATAGTTCGCCGTTAAACAGAAAGACGAAATTTGTTAAATTTGTTAAATATATTTAAATATAATTTAATATATATAATAATATTTTATATTTTTAATATATTTAAATATTTAATATACTTAAATTACTAAAAACTGATAGGACGCGTATTTAGCTTCAAAAATATACTAAATTTTCAAAAAAAAAATGAAAATTTCACTCGTCATTTTCTTTTTCTCTTGCCACCTACAACTTTTACACATCTTCAAAATAAAATATCTTTCTCTGTTCAAAGTATCGTGTCACCGGAACGCCATTAAAATCTTCGTCGATTTAAACGCAAATTCTCCCCTCTTCCCCCCCAAGTCTTTCAGAATCTCCACCCACCAACGGATCCTTCTTTAGCCCGGCTTAACACTCGGTCCTCTCGGTGTCGGTCAGCTATCGGGCAGCAACAGTGCGATTATTGATCACATTGTCAACGCCTTTGGTCGCCGGACTGAATTGAAACAAGGCGTCGTGACCGCGGCGAGAACTTGTCCCCGCGGAGGACGCTCGGCGAGGTAAGAGGCCAATAACAGCATTAGTAACGGTGTCGATAATCGACATACCAGGCTAACAACCACGCCGTTCAATGGGTTAATACCGTGGCCCCGATTAACTATTAAGCCAGCAAGATAATTCGCCGGTTCGAAATTAAGCGGCCTGTGTCGCGCGGCGAGATTCCCCTCTTCCCTCCCCTACATTTCTTGCCCGAAAACGACTGGCAGGATCCCGGATCAGCCGTAATAACACAAGGCCGAAGGACTGATTAGCGCTGCTCGCTGGTGTCCTGGTAATCGTGCCCGGGGCAATCGTCGAATGCCTTCCTTCTGTTCGTAATCCCGGCCTTACGGCAGCTCGCGCAACCAATCTTAAGAACAAGGAGAATATTAGACGAGACTTGAGGTAGCGTCTTGAGAATTTTTCTGCCTCTCTGTTCAAGACCTTTGTCTCAGCTCGCCTTGTGCGTTCGTCGCATCAACGACGAGAAAGAAGAGACGCGAGAGACAACGGGAGGAAAGAGAGTTTCGGGTAGGAAATTTTGCGCGGCAGATTGAACGTCCTTTTCTTTTTTTTTTTTTTTTTTTTTTTGAAAGATGGATGGCAGTGACTGGGATTGTTCGAGTATACGTGTGCAATTATGGGATGAACACAGGGTAGTGGAAGCATGATAATATTTGCGAATATAGTTTTACTCTCGATTATTATCGCGGAGGTAATCGGCGCGAATTATCTTTTGGTTAAGATTGATTCTCGTACGCAAATAAGACAAGTTTAGTTATTGCAACATGCTTATTATGATTATAATACGACAGCAATTAAACTGTGGCTTGCTCTAACTACTGTCTGAAAATTTTTAGTCAAGGGGTAATACAATTAACAGGCCGAATTTATAGGAGTTTTTAAAAACTTGTTGAAATTTCTTCTTGCTTGAAATTTTATCTTGCACTTCTCCGATAATGTTCGTACGTCGTTGAGATTCGTTCAAATCAATGATCGTTTCCACTCAATCTTAATGTATTACGATTACATCATTCGGGAAAATTAACTCAGAAACATCACAAGCATCGTACTATTCAAATCGAGTTCCTGCTCTTCAAATAAATCATCCTAACGAATATTTACACTTTCACGAAGAAGCAAAAAATTAAATGAAATTCGATCTGTCGCCTAATCACGAGTCCCGTATCAAACACTAAAGAACAAAAAAAAGAAAACTTGGAGCCTCGGGAAATTTCAGTATCCCAGAGAAACAAGCTTGATAATCCAAGGCGAACGCGCTTTGGAGATTCTAAAGGACACCGAAAACCGCGTCGATTCGCGCGGCTGTCGCAGCGGCGGCAAAAAGCCCCGAAGGCCAGCGGCATGAAGCCGTCATTTTTACGATCGTGAAATTTAACGAAGCCTCGGCAAGAGGAGGAGAGTCGCGGCTCATTAGCGGCTCGTAACCGAGCGTGCACCAAGCGGCCAGCCGGCAGAAAATGGGTGACGTTAACGCACCGTGACAGTATAATTCGCGCGCGCGCGAAGTCCGAGGGGTTACCGGTGGCCATGCCGGATCGCGCCGCGATTCCCGCACCTGTCTAAACGCGAGCTCGTATATTAAAGCGGTGGCTGCTACTAGTCGTTCTCAGCGACCAGCCGAGGCGAAAAAACGATCGCGAACCGCAAGGCAGAGCCGTTCTCTCTCTCTCCGACGCACTGGGTCCGCCCTGTCCCCGCAGTTTCTCTTAATTGGTCGCTTTTTACCCGGACCCGGCGAACAAATTGTTCGTGTTGTAGGTATGCGAGCCGTGGCTTCGCCTGTCCCATCTGACTCTTCCGAAGACTTAAAACGACTGGCCTCTCGCCAGTGATACCGGCCGCGCCGGTACCATCGTTCCTACGACGTGGATAGGAGGGATGGGATCAAACCCAGTGTGTATCTACGAATTCGAGACGAGTTTGACGTCTCAGTTTCGTTGCCTCGGCTGCGAACTGTACACTTGAGAGTGAAAATTAAGTTTCGAATGGTATACTTGCGGCGTGTTCATTTTATATGTCAGATTCAATTCGTTTGATTGTAGTTCGATATATATTTATAGTTATATATTGTATTTATATTTCTGTATACAATATATATATATATATTTATTTATTTGTTATAAATATATATATTAATAAAATATATGTATACATTTTATAGAAAATGACATTTACAAATTTCGAAAACGTACTCGTACATGCACATCGAATACTGAAAAACACAAATTTTTCGTTAAGATACTGTCAAATCGACAGTATCTTTATCACCTAAAAATCATTCGTGTAACGTTCGAGAATTCACATTCATTAATTGTCTTCTTTATTACCCGATGAAAAGATACTGTCAAATCGACAGTATCTTTATCACCTAAAAATCATTCGTGTAACGTTCGAGAATTCACATTCATTAATTGTCTTCTTTATTACCCGATGAAAAGATACTGTCAAATCGACAGTATCTTTATCACCTAAAAATCATTCGTGTAACGTTCGAGAATTCACATTCATTAATTGTCTTCTTTATTACCCGATGAAATTTCGGTAGAATTTTTATAAAATTACAATATTTCAAAATCACTTATTAAAAAGTTCAAGCAAGATGACATTTTCTATAAGCGGTAAAGTTTCGAGTGTATTTGGAAATAATATTGAAAACACTTAGGAACGGTCTTCAGATCTAACGATCGGAGACTCGAGCCTACTTGTGAGATACTCGATCCCATCTCTAGGCATGGAACGAGGAACGAAACGCAGAAAAGATGGTGATGGACGAGGGGAAATCGCGACTGCGCCATTTTTCTTCTCGCCTGCCGCGACTCCAGCCGCGATTATACCGCTTCCGCGAAAAATCTTAATGTCAGGTTGTCCGACCGGTGTCATGAATCCATCGTCGCGACTACGGCTACGCCCGACTGACGTTACTCTTTCTTTCTCTTTCTCCGATAGAACACCGCCTCTCGAGACTGTGGACATTTTAGGCGAGCCGCAGCCTGTATCCTTTATTCGCTCGCTCGCGTTAGATCGATTCCAAGCATTCTTCTTTCCTTTGTTTGTTTCATTTGATTCGTGTGCTCGTTTGATTAAGTGAACGAGAAGATCTCTAAGTTTTTCTATAGCTGAGACATTTGATAATTTTTCAGAGTTGAGTTGCTGTATAAGACTGTAGGAGTTTGTTGTAGAGTTTAGAGACTGTGGAATAGACAGGGAAATTTGGAAAATGATTATGTTAGTTTAGACGCAACGAGAGTAATCAGTTTTTACTACAGAAGTGCGTACGAGCTCGTAGGTATTTTCTATAGTACCTACAGCGGTTCATAAAGATGTTCGAGTGCTTATTATAGATGAATTTACATTATCTATATATAAAATTTTTTCGTTATAACGAGAGACGACTATTACACAACTATGTTGATAAAATATGAAACCGATCTGGAAATGAATATAACGTGTAGAAGTTACAAGATATTGATCAGTATTATCTCAATAATAACACATAAAGTATTATATAAAATTGTAATTCTATCGTGACCATATTGTTTACCAATATTATATCATGTTGTACTGTGTATACATAGTCGTCAGTTCATAAAATACACAAAGATATTTATAAATTTGACGATCATATCCAATCCAGTTATGAAAACAAAGAACAATTCGTATCTCGTTACACTCGTTAAAGCCATTTAGCTCGTGTTTCTCGTTAAAATCGTTCGACATTCAGGGATTTCTGAAAGATCAATCAGCCAGGAACCATCGATACTGACGTACGAAACGGACAAGGCCGATTTGCGAGACATCGGTTGATAAAAATCGTCGCAGCGCAACCGAACGCGTGCCCAGAAAAACCGGCGGACGCTGGTTTACGCGCTGGGACCGGAATCGCATTATCGCCGCGCGCGTATCCTCCCCGTGTGTCTCTCCCTTCGAGATCTCTCGGCCGCGGTCCTGCCACTCTCGGCTGGCCTCTCGGCGAGAAAACCGAGGCCGAAAACCGAGCGGTTCCAACCCGTGCGACGACAATTTCGTGCCCTCGGTGCTCTTTTGCCGACGCTGCGGAACCGCATTATTCCCCGTGCTTTTTCCACCGGCTGGGATTTACTAAAGCAAGATCGGATTCCACGAATGGATTGGACTGCATTCCGTTCGCACCTGGGTTTCTGGGCTCGTCGCTTCTTTTGCCTGATCTCTTTCTCTCTTTCTCTCTCTGTCGACAGACATCCACCGTGTTCTGTCGCTGCTCGAGTCTCGCTTGAACCCTTTCCACCGGCCGTGAGGGGAGATCGGGCTAAAATGGCCGTGCCAAGCGAAAATAAGTGTGACTTCTTCATTTTCTTATGTTTAAAAAAAAAGGGAGAGAGAGAGAGAGAGAGAGAGAGAAGGAAAGGAGAAACTCAGTGATCAGCAATCAATGATTAATAATTGAAGTTAACCTCTTGCCACGCACGTGGAGAATTTTTTGTCCCAAGTTGCGACATTTCCTCAGTTTCAAGTATATTCAAGCATAACCGAAGCAAAACAAATAATAAATTTATTACTTCTTAGTAATTTCTATTCTAAGTTATGATATCATACCGACGAATTCGAAAAGAAAAAGCGATGAATTACTGTACACAGTTTGGTCACTCGTTATGGTCCGCAAACCAGTGCAAGGGATTAACCTCTTGCGCTCGAATGACATGCCACGCACGTGGAGAATTTTTTGTCCCAAATTGCGACATTTTCTCAGTTTCAAGTATATTTAAGTATAACCCAAGCAAAACAAATAATAAATTTATTACTTCTTCGTATTTTCTATTCTAAGTTATGATATCATACCGACGAATTCGAAAAGAAAAACCGATGAATTACTGTATATACAGTTTGGTCACTCGTTATGGTCCGCAAGCCAGTGCGAGGGATTAACCTCTTTGTCCCAAATTGCAACATTTTCTCAGTTTTAAGTGTATTTAAATGTAACCCAGGCAGAACAAATGATAAGTTTATTACTTCTTAATAATTTCTATCCAGTGATATCGTACCGACGTGTTCAAAAGAAAAACAAAGCGACGAATCATTGTATACGGTTCGGTCGTTCGTTATAATCATTGATTAATAATTGAAGTTTAATGATTTAAAAAGAGGTTTAAGGTTAAACGTGAAATCAGTAGGTTACTGAATAATCGAAACCAAAGATATAGGTCAATTGAGAAGTGATTTCTAAATTAATTTACAATGACATTCATTGATCAATGACTATTATCAATGACAATTATTAAATAGTCAGTAATCATTGATTAACTAAATACGATGATCGATTAATTTGTGAGTTATTAACCATGAAATACACCTTTGTCGTACTGATTTACTTCGGTGTACGTACCAACGAAGGTCGGTCTACGATCTCTTGTCACCAAGAGAAACGAAAAGTAACAGGGGCACGTGAGGAAAAAACTAACCTCCATCTCGTCTACGTAAAACAGTCGGAGCAACTTGGATCAAGTCTGATCGAGCCTGACCAGGCGTCCGTGCACGTCGTATAACTAGGTGCTGACGATTCGACCGGGTCGCGATGTATATCGAGATATATCGGTGGAAGGCTGTCGAGCAGCCCGGGAATTACGAGCGGACCGATCCTATAACTTTCCGGGGAGGGAATATATATCGCGATCGATCCGAGAGTCGCCTCGTAACGTTGCAACGCCGGTGATCCGGTGATCGGATACAAGAAATTGATGTACATTTCAAGCAGGCCACGATGTCGCGGCTCGCCCCCGGGAGGAAAAATCGGAGATTGCGTGCCGTATGAACGCGCGGGAGGCTGCTGGTTTCTTTCGTCATTCACGATTCACACTGACGCTCGGACGCTCTACGTTTTCGATGTCCAATGAAATTAAAATGAAATATTTATTGATGACGTAGACTAGCACGTTACCGATTCGTGGTTTCTCCAGTGTTGAAGAATTGGGAAAAGTCAGAGATTGCGTATCGATGTTGCTTTCTTCCGCGATTTGCACACTGACACTCGAAAGTTTTGGAACATTTTTTTTACTTTCAACATTCGCTAGTTTCATTCCTCAGTTGCACTCGTATTTTGTAATATTTTGCAGATTTTTTTAATGAAATGTTATTTCATTCTTCCAATTTTGAAACAAATATAGCGTTTGTTCTAAGATTTTTAGTGTAATGATAATATTACAAAATTATTTACCTCAACAGTCGATCATTTTTCTATGATTCACAATTTCTTAACAATATCATCACATGGATGAAAAGAAAATATAACTATTTTTTATTAGAGATATTCAACGAATTATTAACAAAACATATCTTTCAAACCTTCAGAGTTCATTGAAAAATTTCCTATCTCCTGTCTGAATATATAATTACCTGAACATATAATACATATTTTTGAGAGAAGGTGTTCCTCATCGTGTATCAACAAAGTCGCGGAGCTATTCGATCGGTAGATGATCGAGAGATGCAGGAACGAATCGGAATAATTCACCGGGTTATAGTGAACGACAGGCAGGGAGATCGAACGATCCCTGGAATAGGTGTGGCACATGGAGACTATATGGTTTATATCGAGGATATCGATTCATCAACGTATGGCGGATCGATCGATTTTGGAATAGACGACGTCGTGGGAATCGGGGATCAAAGAGCGCGGGGACATTACGTAGCGCGCATAAATATGCGAATACAATTCAAGAAGACAACGAAGCGCTCAAAGTTGTCCAGCAGCAGCTGCGTTCCCGCCAACTTGATCGCAGTGGTTCACATGACTGCACGCCTATCTCTTGGTATCCATGGAAGTGCATACTGAACAAATTTTCAAGTTGTCGAATCCTTCGTAAAATTTTCGTTTGCGTTAGAAAGCCAGGTTGTTCGATGAAAAATTAATGAATTAGCTATTTTTAATTAACCATTTGACAGCGTCGTGTAACTTGAGGGTTATACGTGTATTTATATGTTTTATTTTTTAATTCGTGTATTTATTATTTCATCAATACATCCTTGCAATTGTTAGTCCTCAGATTTTAAATTGGAATTTTTAACTAACAGACTTCTTCTCTTGCAAGTAAACTCTGGTTATTCCTTTCAAGTTATTACTCATACTGTTTTTGAATTTTTAACTAACCCACTTAACTTAAAGAGTTTTTCTTACCATAAATCTCGTTTAAGATGAGATTTCAGTGAATTGTCAAACTTACTTGATTTCTGATTTCAAAATAGAATAGAATCTACAGTGTGTGTTATATTCTGCTAATGATTCGTCAAACTCTATCAAGCTCTCGCAATTTAAATAACTAATTTATCAAATTCTAAAAATAATCGATCGTTTTTGCAGGATCATTGAGTTATCATTGTTTACCATATTCTTCCCATTACAATTCAACGATTTACCAATTCATCCACTTTGGAGTATCGAGCTCGAGCTCCTCCACACTTCCTCGATTTAAACAGTAACTTTAGATTTCTCACATTCCAAAATTAATCAAATCTTCATAGAATCGTGTAGATATCCATTGGAAGCTGAATCTTAATCCCTGCCAATCTTACATTCTAAAAAACAATCGAATCCCCGTCGAATCGTGCAGATATTCCTCCGAAATACAATTTATCGAGCACCGAGTTCTCCTATCCAGAGTGCCAAGTTCAAGTTCAAATTCCACCTGTTCCCCAAATTCAAGCAGCAAGCGCGATTGGAGAAATCAATGGAATCTCGGCCGAATCATCCGTTATATATCCCTGTAACCGCGACTCCACTCAATTTATCGATTTACCAGTCCTTCCACCGACCAACCTCTCGCAGTTCCACCTCCGGCCGATTTAAATGGGCGAAGCGAGAGAGCGGTGAGTGTCACTGCCGAAGGACAGTTTCTTGCTTACTGGGTGCGCCCGTAAAAACAATCGTATCAACTCAACTCACTCATGGCTGGCCGGGTCCAGGCACCGCGGTGCACGAGCGGCCGAGAGCAGCGAGTCGTTGCTGCTTGCAACGGCCAGCGACGAGCTGCCGCCTCCGGCTGCATCCTGGCGGCGCGCACGTCTGATCAAGCCAGCACGCTCACGGCCAGACATCGACGACGAAGACGACGAGGACGACACGGCCGCGTCCGTGGATTCGTCGCTATGCCTGGTATTTTCACGAGAAGTCTTTGATACTGTAGCGGCAGAAATGCCCGTATCGGGCTCGCCTCGCGTAGGTTTTGCCCCCAGCGCGCGCCACCGCCGCCACAGTCTTCTAACTCTCGTCTTCCACACTGCACATTTGATTTTCACTCACTTTCGCGGTGATTGTCGATTTTTTTTTTTTTTTTTTTTTTTTTTTTATCAGTTTTAACCTCTTGCGCTGGAGCGACGTGTCACGCACGTTGGGAATTTTCTTTTTTTTTTTTTTTTTAATTGCAATATTTTCTCAGTTTTAAGTATAGTTAAATATAACCCAGCAAAGTAAATAATAAATTTATTACTTGTTGGCAATTTCTATCTATATTATATTTATATATTATATGTTATAATACATTATATATATTACATTTATATTTTTATCTAGTCTATATTATATATTATTTCTATCTATATTATATTTATATATTATATATTTTAATATATTATATATATTACATTTATATTTTTATCTAGTGATATTTATATTTTCGTAATTTCTATCTACTGATATTATTCCAACCCCGAGTTTAAAAAGAAAGCGACGAATTATTGTACACAGTTTGGTCACTCGTTATGGTCCGTGAATTAGTTGCCAGCGCAAAGGATTAAGTTCCCAAGCCTTGCTTTCGAGAGAGATCGTTAACAATTGAGTATGGTTTAGAATTCAAGGTGTGATTAAAATTGTATAAACGTGGTTTTATTTGAATTAATTGTGAATTTTAATTTTTCATTATCAATTAACGATCCTTTCACGGTCCTTTCTGCCACAGAAATGACACAGTCGAGCCATGTCTGAGAGAAATCTCATTTATTTTAGAAAGAAATTTCTCGATTTAACTGCCAAGATACATCATTATTAATCTTTCGAAAATTGTTGATCTTAATTTTAGACCTTTAGAGTAGAATAATATTAAACTAAATATGATTTAACTGCACTGTATTATTATGTATGTCATAGCTATTCCTAGACAAGATATTCAATTAATACTAAAAAAATTTAAGACGCAGATCTCCTCTACGCAAGCTATCCTCCAGCACGAAAATCACAAGTCAAGTCTCTAAAATTCCCCTAGAAAGTAATTACCAATTAATCGTTTCGTCACTCTGCCAGTCACCTCGTATAACTCAATAACCCAAACGATTGCGAGATCGGTACTACGTCGTCGTAGAGGAACGTTGGTCGCAAATGATCCTATCAAACTGGAGGAAACAAGGCGCGCTCTTGTCGCCGAAAAAGGCAGTGGCAATCAAACGAGCGTTCTCTCAGGCGTTGCTCGAGTTTCCAGGTAACGAGTGTACGACAGATTCGTCGGCGAACGATAACTGCGACGACGAAAGAAACGGCCTCACCCTCGTCCACCTCTGGCCAACGACGACGACGACGACGACGATGACGATGACGATGACGATGACGATGACGACGAAACGCTCGCACGCGTTCGGAGGACGATCGCCTACGTTCATTCGCGGTCGCAATGGCCGCCGGTATAATTGAGCTACAAATTCCACGGTGATCAACCGGTCGCGCCGCGTCTCATACGAAATCAGACGAAACGATCCGGATGGACGGCGGCCGGTGTAACAATCGGCCGGTCCACCGTCCATCGGGGGATACCCGCCGATTCAAACGAACCGCCGTCGCGGCATTCCACGGCCGCAAAAACCGGGCACATGCGTGGTCACGTACGGCCGCGCAACGCCGCGCAACAACGTGCACCTGATACGTATTCATACGCGCCGATTCTTTCTCGATTCGATGCTTTCGAGAAAGAACAGAGGGCGACCGGCCCTCTGGTCAAAACCGCCACTTCCTGCGGTTGAGACCGTATCCTCGAGATCTCTCGCGTCGCCAGATCAATGGACGAAGAGTGTTTTCCCTTTGTGCGACGGGATTTTTCGAATGTATGCTTTGCAATTTCTCTCTTGCGACGAAATGTCACAAGTTTTTTCACTTTCTCTGCCTTCCATCTTACTAAAATCGCCTCGAGTATATATGTATGTCGCTTAGAAATTAAAAATAATGTCAAATAATCTTAATGTATACATTGAGCGGTAGTTTTATTCTTAATTTCTAGACGATTAATTGAAAAAAAATATGACAACCTGAACAACAATAAAAAGAGCTGTACAAAATTTACATTGTGCTACTCTATAACTGTACGACCAAACAGTTACATAAAATTTCAAGACAAATTTATTCACAATAATCTAGCAATTATTCGATAAATCGTCTGAAAAGTCAGCGACATCGAATAGGGATATTTTTTTCAAGAACGCAATATTCAGAAACAACTCAAACCATATAATTTTCTACGTTTTTAGAAATCCCCAAATTTCCAATTTATACGTGATTTTTCAAATGTTTCATTGCCAAACCACGCTTGAGCTTAATTAGAATATTCGAGGAATAGTTAAAATACGCTGTGTGTCTTCTAGCGATCGAAACGGGTAGACATCTTCGTGACTAAGTTAGCTTCATTATGTAAGGCGAGTCTGATTGCGCGACGGGACAAATTGTCCATATTTATGGTGCCAGGTAACTGGTTCAATCCTCGAGCGAATTGCACGTAGAAATCCAAAGCAACGGGAGGGAACTTCCCACGAAAATATCCAGCGCCAGTTACAGGTAACGCTAAAAACTGGTAAAGGAAGTCTTTAAATATTCCGATCCCTGCATCGGCATCTCGTAGCTTGTTAATTGCCATTTCACGATGATAATTACCTGGATTTCTCGAGACCTCGTGAACCGTTATAAAATCAGATCGATCGTGTCACTGTATAAAATGTATGAATATACGATTGATGTCATAAAATGCGAATCATTCTCTCACTTTGTTAGAAAAATTGAATGCTACTAAACGAATTAAACGCTTGTTAGAATATTAAACCCTGGTCATGCATCGATCACGAAATACATCGAAACAATCTCCATAGACTTTCGAAATTTTTAATATTCATTTTGTTGGAATATTGGGGAAATGTCGTATTTATTAAAATACACATGGTATCGATCGTGAAACTAGAATCAAAGTGCTGAACTTCATAAACGATCCCCACAAACTTTTAATCTTCGTAGAACGTTAGAGTATTGAACATCGCTTTCACCGTATATTACTTGTTGAAATATTATATTTTCAAACTATAATGAATGCCGTGAGGCTAGAAATGAAGTGCTGGAATCCACAAACGATCCGATCAACCGCCACAAACTTTAAAAGTCTAGTAGAACATTAGAATATTAAACATCGCGTATTTTCAAGCACTTATTTTAAAAGCAACTAGACCCTTCAATCCAGAAGACTGAAACGACCGTTCGTCTTCAAACTTTCTCCCGTACAACTGCCCTGTTTGTTCCTACGGGGGCAGAAATAGAAGAAGGAGCGAAGGGTTTCGAAAGAAGAAGGCGCGGAGTGTTTGCACGGGGCACGGTTTCTCTCCGCGTCGGAGCGCCTCAAATGCTCGCGGTTCCTGCCGGGTGGCGGCTTGATTTATCATTGTCGGGAATGCAGATACTTCATAAATTATATACATCGGACGTCGGACGTCGGACGTGCATGCGTTTCGACGAGACGAGACGTCGGATGGAACGCGAGGCACGAGGCCAACCGAATGCCGCCCCTTCTTCTCTGGCCATCTTCTCGCTCTCTCTTTTCATCCACAGTGTATCATCCTGTGTCCCTTCTCTCTCTCTCTCTTTTTCTCTCTCTCACCTTATCCCATTAAGGATCAAACACAGCCATTTGTCACAGTATCATGAACGCTTCGATTTCCTCAAATTGTAGGATATCGATCGAAGACGCGATGACGATACTGTGGATTTTTATGCACAAACGATCAGTTACAATGTTTATTAGATTTCTGCTTAGACTTCTGCTTATCTTTTCATTCATCCTTTTCAAAATGTTGGAAATTTCTTTTTCGCAGATGCGAATTGAACTTGGTAATGTACGTTGGAAAGAAGTGCAAGTGGATTGTTGTGTTCAGATAATTTTTGTTCTTAAAGAATTAATTCTTCAATAACAGTGAGAAAGAGGGGGAGTAACTATAGATCGAAGATAATTCCTCGATCCTTTCGATGACGTTAGAACGATTTTTCTGTTTGTCGCTAATTAATTACTGTTCCCGAGTCACGCCGAGGTGTCTGATTCTGGACGGATACTTTCTACTGAACGACAACACCGTTAAAAGAAGGAACACACGATCATTTGTCTCGTCTGATTTTATTAGAATTCGTTTCTCTTTTCGACCATGAGATAAGTGACATGCAAATGACGTAATAAAAACTATCTTATTTTATGTTTATGTATTTATTCTCGGGTATCAATTTACTGTGTCAAAGCTTGGAATACTCTGTCAATTTTGGATAGAATTATTTTTTTCGAGCAGACAGAATTATGCTGTTTATTTTCCGAATATAAAATTATATGTTTCGAATTTTTGGACGACAGCGTCCATCAAAGATCACTCAAAGATCAGATCTCTTGTTAGAATAATTAAAAGAGCCGATCAACCAATAAAACTCAGTTACGTTGATGAGAATACCGACGAACGTAAGATATACTCTGAAACTTTCAAATCAGTCGTTATCGACAAAAAAAAAATGTAACAGTTCTACTTCCAGAGTCGAGATCTAGTTCTCGACTCATTAAATGACGTAGTTAAATTAATTTCAAGTTCCTCGAACCGAAACTTGCTTTTTCGCTCTTCCGTGAAGAAACTAACGAATTCAAGATTGTTTGCAAGCAAAATTATTTGAATGAAGTATCATTCAAATGCGTGCGGCTGCGACACGCGTGGCGGAAGGCGCGCGCGATCGCAAGAAACGAGTCCGCGAGCGTACACGGTCGCGTAGCCGCCATCTTTAATAACCCGTGAACGCCATACTGCTGGCTAAGCTTCTCTTTTTGTCATAAATGAGAGGCGACCGCGAGGTTAAACGGGTTGTCAGGTGTCCCCTCCGCCGATGGTAGCTGCTGCATAATTTTACGATCCCGCCGAGTCGCACAGTCGCGCAGTCTTCGTATAGGTTCGCTCTCGAGTCTGCTGCGCGTCCTATACATACGTACGTACGTGTGTTTCCCCCCCGTACACTCTGCGATACTAGTCGATCAAGAATAATCTCGTCTGAACGATGCCGAGTCCCGACGAAGTTTATCCTCGTAGATCGGTTCGTGGAACTTTGCCTCGGTTCTACGTCTCTGCAACATGTACGTAGGTATGCAGCATGGCCCTTTGCAGCTTTCATTTGATCGTTCGATCGTTCGATCGTTCTCTCTTTCATTTTGAATGCTTCAGCCCTTGTGGATCCTTGATTAATTCTATTCGTTTTATTCAATTCCATACTTCCATACTCTCGCTGCGAAAATCTTGGACTTTGAGACAATTGTGATATTTGATCCAAGAGTGACAAACCACGTTGTAATGGATCATTCAAGCGTTAATTCTCGAAAATTCGGAAGATAGATTCTAATATTTGCTGCGTAGGAATTTTATTTTCTACGTTTGCTTTTTAGTACGAAAATTTCCTAATTTCTAATTAATAGTCTACACGTATCGAAGAAAGCGATGAAGCTAGAAAGAAGCTTTGCTTTACACAAAGCGACAGTCTTATAGCATATAGCATTCACGTGCGTAATGAAAGCAAAAAACGCAGAATTCTATTTTTTATACATTTATTCTCAAATGCCTGAATTTTCCCTAGCTTAGCAGAAACTTTACGTAACGTCACATGCACGTAGAAGAAAGAAGAAAGAAACTCAATTAAAATAATTTTTAACTGAAAAAAAAAGAAAATTCTTCGCTGAGAAAATAACAAACTAGAAAATTCTATCTTTTATGTATTTATTTTCAACTGCCTAAATTTTCCACTTTAACCCTTTACAATAACATTATGCGCATATCTAAAGAAAGAAAAAGCCCAATTAAAATAATTTTTAACTCCAAAAAGAAAAAAAAAGAAATCTTTGCTGAGAAAATAACAAACTAGAAAATTCTATCTTTTACGTATTTATTTTCAACTGCCTAAATTTTCCACTTTAACCCTTTATAATAACATTATGCGCATATTTAAAGAAAGAAAAAGCCCAATTAAAATAATTTTTAACTCCAAAAAGAAAAAAAAAGAAATCTTTGCTGAGAAAATAACAAACTAGAAAATTCTATCTTTTACGTATTTATTTTCAACTGCCTAAATTTTCCACTTTAACCCTTTATAATAACATTATGCGCATATTTAAAGAAAGAAAAAGCCCAATTAAAATAATTTTTAACTCCAAAAAGAAAAAAAAAGAAATCTTTGCTGAGAAAATAACAAATTAGAAAATTTTCTATCTTTTATGTATTTTCAACTGCCTAAATTTTCCACTTTAACCCTTTACAATAACATCATGCGCATATCTAAAGAAAGAAAAAGCCCAATTAAAATAATTTTTAACTCCAAAAAGGAAAAAAAAAGAAATCTTCGCTGAGAAAATAACAAATTAGAAAATTTTCTATCTTTTATGTATTTTCAACTGCCTGGATTTTCCATTTTAACCCTTTGCAATAACATCGCACGCACATCTAAAGAAAAAAGAAGCCCGATTAAAATAATTTTTAATTCGAAAAGAAAATCTTCGCTAAAAAAAAAAATCTACAAATTAGAAAATTCTATCCTTTGCGTATCTACCCTCGACTACCTAAATTTCCCTGCCCTAGCCCAGCAGAAGTTTTACGTGACACCGTGGTACACTGGTCGAAAGAACGAAGGAACCGAGTAGAAAGGATTTTTTTGCCGGGATTGCGGAAGCGTTAGGGGACGAGTAAAACGGGGGCGAGAAAGGTTCGATCGCGTAGCCATACGTCATCCTTGACGCAAGGAGTCAGCTGCTCCGCAATCCCCGTGGTCCTTCTTGCACGAAGAAATCGCTCCTTCTTGCCCATCCCTGGCTGGACACATCTTTCAGCTTGTACCGGCGACACCATCGGGCTACCGACCGGCCACTGAAATCGCGTTCACTCTCATCGATATGTATGGACGGACACGCCGGTGGAATTTTAGTTGGTGTCGCCTGTTCCCGAACCACGCACACGCGGACACGTACGCGGCAAACAAATAAGTAGATCGACGGGACGACGACGATCGACGACGACGACGACGAGGACGCCGACAACGTGAAATAAGAGCGACAGCATCGATGAATGGCTTGGACGCGGCGCGACCATCTCGATCATTCCCGCGTCCGTTAATTTTGAATTCGTTCCTGTTTGTCCCGCAGGGCGCGGATACGTTTTTAGGGTATTCTTGTCTCTCAGAACTAGCAAATCTCGGTTGTTTTTTAAGCAATTGCCGGAACACATGTACATGCGTGACGAGAGATTGAGAATAAATTAGAAATCGATTGAAATTGGGAATGAATATTTATTAAGACTTGGTTGATTTCGTGATAATAACCTTGGGGATTTGGTTATTCAATATTTCAGGTTCTTAAATTAGAAGTATAGAAGTACGATATGCAAATACAGCAATATAAAAATAATATGTGAATATAATGATGTAGCAACATAGAAATACAGTAATGTGGTAATGCATTATATGATAAAAATAAAATATTGAAATATAGAAGTTTCAGTATAGACTGAAAATTTAGGGAGTGTCGAAGAAGAATTTTGAACAAGTTTGTACTAAGAATTATCATATATTTTTCAAAATACAATCGCAAAATATTTTCAGCTCATCACGGAGACTTCTCATTCCTAATTTTTCTAGCGGAAACAAGTTTTGCGTTTCTCGCGACGCGAAATACACAAAATATACAGAGGCGCGAAGGATCCAAGCTGCCCCCGGTAACAATATGTTCCGCCGCCGCGAGAAAAGCAATGGCTGGCGTAATAAAACGGTGAAACCGAGGCAACCGACCACGCGAACGGTAAAGATCTCTGATTTATGAACCTGTGATCGGGTCTGAACATAATCGCGTCGCACCGGCGATTTGCGCCCTGGAAACCCGCTGGTTTCGTCGCGAATTCACAGGCATTCACGTTTCCTGTGACGTTTAAAAGCCGCTGCACGCAAAAACCATATTGAACTAGATCGTTTATTTACGTATCGATTATTTACGTATGCAGTCTCCAAGTTCGCTTAATCGGTGGATAAAAGGCTACGACTATCCCGACGTGATTTTATCTGAACGTGAGTATCGCGGTATCAGAGAACATAGCTTCAATTGAGTCACACGTGCATGGCGCATAACTTTCTGAAATTTTTATCGTATTGCCTGTTGGTTTTGTAAACTAACAGTGGGAGGTGGAAATATAATTGGTTTCTGAGTAGTTTGAAACATTAGTGAAGAAATTAGATGGATAATCGTAAAGGCTATGAATTTACGTTCTAACGTTCTAAATTTTAGGTAAAAAAAAAAAAATAGGTGACAAATAGGCAGGTAAAAAATAGGTAATTTTAGGTGAAAAAAATAGATACGAAATTAAATAGAAGACTACGAATTTAGTTTGAAAAGTGAAGGAAACTTCTGAACAGAACCACGTTGCTGAACAGCTCGTTAATAATTTCTATACAAGATCTATACAATTCAAAACTCACTGTCAGTCTGTACCAAATATCAAATAAAAAAATAATAAATATATTCGAAAGGAAACGTACGTGGATTTCCGCGATGAAAAAAGATTAAGAATTAAACGTTTACCGTTTACGAACAATTTCCCTCAAACTAGAAAACTCATTTGTCCAAGTTCTCGAGATCTACACGAACGAACTCATCTGACGCCAGCTATCGAAATTTCCATAGAATCTCAATTTTAGCTTCGCAAGATTCCCACGTATCGTTTGAGACGGACGCTTGCGAAACTGTAGCTGGGATGAGCTAGAGAGATCCCACTCGGGTCTACGCTATTAGCGATAACGCGATCGTGACTTCATAATCGCGAATCGGGCTATCTATCATTGTCAAGGCTCGGCGAGCGAGCCGGATCGGGCAAAAAGCTCGGCTGTAGCTCGCTGTGTAAACGACTCGCCGACGTGTATCACCGTGCCGGGCAAAACAATTATAAATTATTTAATATGTCCCGTAGACTCGTGGGTCTCCCTAATTGTAAGGCAAAGGGCCCAAGCGGTCGGATCGTTTTTTCGCCTAGCAGTGCCCCACCGCCTCGTCGTTCCTCTCTTCTTGCTTCTCTCTCTCTCTCTCTTTCACCATCTCATCCGCTTCTCTCTCTCTCTCTCTCGCCCTTTCTCCTCCTTTCTTCCTTTTTCTCTCCCGTGTTTCTTTTTTCGTTCGATCGTCTTATTCCTGGAGAATTACGAAGCTCGACCGGGAGAGGCAAGAGAGAGAGAGAGAGAGAGAGAGAAAGAAGAAGAAGAAACGGACGTTGACCCCCTTGGTCGAATAAAGCGAATCGATTCGATGATACGCTCGTAATTTAACTTCCAGAAGGGAAGATAAGCATCGCGGCGGAGCGCAGCCAGGGGCGGGAATGCAAATATTTTAATGACGGAAAAACGTGGATACAACGGCGAGACATTTTTGTCCGTGATCCGCCGGATTTATTGGGACCTGGTCGCGCGTGGCTGGCCAACGTTATCGAGCATCCTGCCCCTTGATTGTCAGTATGAAAAGATCGAAAGATACGTTCGTCGTACTCTGTTTCCTGGTAATTTGTCGAATTTAGAAACCAGTATGAATCAGTGTTGGCTTTGTGTGTCAGGTCGCTTAAGTAGAATTGTCTGTAGTAGTCGGACAAGGTCGTACCTAATCCATCGTCAAATGTACATATGTATTAGGTTTAAGCGGTCCAGTTTTAAAGATTTATCGTCGGTTTGTGTATAATTTAAAAATTGATTTAAAAATACATTCTATAGAGTTTAATGTCTATTAATTAATGTGTATTTAATTGTTAAGAATTAAATAAGTATCTTCTAAGGCATTCTTAAGAACATTGCACGCGCGAGAGGTTGTTCCATCACTTCCATTATAAACATTATAATTATTATTATATATTATATTATATTATAATTATTAATCCAGATATTATATTACAATATTATTATACATTACATTATATTATAATTGTTCAAAAATCAAACAATCAATCCATTAATTGTCAACGTAACATTTCGCTCGCGGTTCTTTTCAACCAGTTTCCATTTCATTTTTTAACACACGGACTATAAAAAGAATTCCAAGAGTTTCTCACCTTTATTTCATAAAATTTCGAGGAATCGAACTACTCGTAACATTACGCTTTCGTATTTATCTTATATATCGTGATTAATATTTATATTACTGCATGAATTATCTTGAAATCTGTCGAACTCGAAATTTTCTGTTTACTGAAACGCTGTTTAAGGGACTCGCACACCTGACGCGCGCGCGTAACAGAGCTCGAAGCGTATATATTTTCACTGTTTCGTTTCGCACCGGGAGGGTGCCGAGCGCCGCTTTATCGCCAGAGAAAGCGATAGATTCCGCCAGGAGTGAATGACAAACAACAGGAAGCGCTTCTCGGCTCTTTAATACATCTGTGCTCAGCTCGGTACATTCTATTCGCCTCGTGTATACTTAGCAACCGACCACGATCGTCGCTCTTTGTTCCTTCGTTCTCTCGAACTGAATTAATAAACCACGACTGTTCATTCGAAACGAAACAAGAGTCACTTTCACTCGATGTAAAATGTAAAGTGTTTAGCGAGTGTCGATGTGATTCGTATTGTAGCTAGATGACAGGCAAACGAATTATTACGAGTGATAAATAAATATATAGCTACTGAAAATGATAAATAAATATATAGCTTCTATGTGTATGCTGTGCGTTACGTGAGAAATTGAGAGACAAGGTGATTGTATCAGTAAAGTTTGGATTAATCTGGAAATGAATGTAGCATAGGCAAGTTGCGAGACATTATCGTGACCGATGTAATTATGACACGCGTGATATATTCAGATATTGTTAATAAGATTCATAAAGACACTATATCGATCGTGATAAACAGATAATATCTTGTTCTTGTCAGATTCGTTTCAAGTTTCACCAACCATAGTTGCAATAATGTTGTCTTTCGTTACACATGCAATACCAATATATAGATTCTTTCGCGCCAAGCATTTTACTTGGCACTCATTCTCCATCAATCTATTGATCTGATTTATAAATTTGGAGTTCGATGTACTCTCCAAAACCCATCGAACCATTCGTGGAAAAGAAAAATAGGGAGAAGGTCTACGTGTATTCGAGCAAATGCACCAAGGACGTGGAATTGAAAACAGTCGATCGAGACGATCAATTAACTTTCGAATTCCAAGCAGAGATGATACCTAGCGAGAAAGAAGTGGCGGAAAAAGCGGTCGAGCTGGCCCATGCAAAACGTGGTTGGACTATTATCGCGTTGCATAGTTCCTCCAGCTGGAATTGCGAGGGTCGGCGGGGCGCGAGCGGGAAAACGCGTGGCGATTTGCGCGACGGAATGCGCGGCTGCAATCGGCGAAGCTGCGACGAGCGAAGGACCAGAACCGTGGGAAGCAAAAAGTAGCTCGAGAACCCGTACGAGCCACGATAGGTCGGTGTATATACGGGGCTATTCCGGCTCTAAGGAGGTGTCGTTCTATCCCTTCCCGCGAGCCCGCCTACAGACCAGCGAGTTTATCATCGATTTCGTATTTATCCTAGTATCCCGCCTTCTCCACGCTCGGCTCGTTTCGATGACATGTTATCCAACCGGCAGCCGCGACAGACTCGAACCGATCGCGAGCCATCGCAGCCATCCTTTCACAAGATAGCCAAAAATCATTTTCAATCGCTGCTAACTAAAGAGAGAATACGTATCTTTTTATAATCCTTAGAATCTCTTTCAACTGCAATTGCAGGCAGGCATTTTCTGGATCAAAATTACGGACAAGGTATCTTCTAGACTCTTCTTACGTTAGAAACGGAGAGCAAGTATTTTTTAGATTCTCACGATCAGGTTTTTTTTAGAGTCTGACTTTTTGGAGCAGCGCTTTGAAATTGATAACGTTCGTAAAGAATCTTCTGTGAAGGAGAAATTAATAAACGATAGATAATAGCGTGTTGGTAGATCCTATACTTTGTTTGTGGTGAATATTAAATATCACGAGGATAAGATCGAGTTTGAAGTGTTCCACTGATTCTCTTTAACGACGAGGCCGGAAGGCTATACGAAGAAAACGTGCAATTTACGCATAGATATTTATATCACCAGGCAGAATATTTAACATTATCATTGGCAATAAAATATTCATATCTGTCGGATATTTACATTTTCGATTACATCTTAATTTAATTGGAATTCAATCAATTTTAATCATTAGTTATACTATATCAATTAACTGGAAGTTCCGTAATTTCTTTCAACAAGTGGATACGGTGCGTCAGCGATCGAGGAAAAAGTGGAAACGAAATTCAAGCCAGACGTGGCGTAGGATAACTCGCGTTAGTAGCTTATACCCGTCGCTAGCCAGACGACGAGTCGCGAGTGCGCTGGACTAAGACGACGAGATGCATTAAAGGGGGAGAATAGGTAGTGGGAGCGAAAGAGTTCAAGCAGAGCGAAGTAGGGAGATGCAGCAAGATGTTTCTGGACCAATGGAGAGGCTGCACCACCGTAACCGTATGCAAACTGCATCACCGCCTCCACCTCGAGTGCTCATCGAGTATGCAAAGTCCTTGCTACGTGCTCCGCCCATTCGTGAAACTCTCGGTACAGATTTCTACGTGAACTCGTGTCTGCACTCGGAATGGCGCACGTCTTCACTCGTGAAAATTCCACCTGTCCTCTTGGAAATTGAAGAAAAAAGAAATAGACGGTTTCAGTGTCCTCTCGTGTACTGAAACTTTAAAAACGACGTGACGTGGATGAAATCTGTAGTAACAAATAACGACGAGACAGCGTCGTGCCTTGCTGAATACACGGGGCGAACATTGATTCGTGGTTCGAACAAGGTTAATTTATACCGACGACGCATGATCGGCAAAAGGGAGGAAAAAATTAATCAAGTTAATCTCCCTGAAAACGTGACATCGACGCAAACGCATCGCACATTTTTCATCAGATTTTATTTCCCGACGTTCCATAGTTGGTTTAGCACATTACCATACAAAGATGACCGAGCGATAGTGCTCGCAGTCGCGACATCGGCCGACGTAAATCTCCACCCTCGATGGACGCGAATGCGCGGCGCGCATTTAGGGAAACTAATGGCAAAAAGCGGCATAATAATTCCGAATTGATCTCGCTTCGCAACCAGCCCTTATCACGCATGTATGTATACAGCAGCAAGTATAAGGCCATCTCGCGATCACCGTGACAGAGGTTCTCGTAAAGGTAAGGACTGGTTGAAAATCCATTATTAACCCGGCTCGGTGGTATCCGTAATAAACGTGGTCGGCTGCCTTTGGACACGCGGGGATGTTGCCTCGAGCAACAAGAAAATGGTGGAACGAGGAGGGGGGGAAAAAAGGCAGAACACGCGTGGAAAATCCAGCGATGCTTTTTACTCGGCTAGGTGCACCAACAGACATTTTACGTTGGCCGTTCGAGATTCTTTCAAACGCCCTGTAGTGTCTTTCTGCCCTATTCCACTTGCAATTAGTATCTGCGCTTAGTTTTTTTACACCTGCTGCGCAGAATGAAATGTTTGATTCTCGATGTGACGAAACAATTCAGGTTGATCAATTTAAAATTTCTAGTAAATAATTTCTCGCGAATCAAATTAATTTCAATGTAACTTAGTAGGTTTAATGATTTGATTTAACTCGAACGTATCGGCGTGAGAGATGAGTAACGTTTACGTGATGAAATTATTCTTTTATTGGAAATTCTGTACAAATTGATAATTATCGTTCTCAAAACATTTCTTCTTTCCATTGATAATGTCAGAGACTTAAAATCATAATGAAATATTATTCGTTTAACTTACGTTATACTTAGATATATATACACAAACTTTCTTTTATCATTCCTAAAATGTCTCTTTTTCCTTGGCAATCTCTAATGAACTTGCAAAAATTAACATTCACTCAAAATGATTTATTTGTTGCATTCGTGGGAATCAGATGATGCATCCTTTATCTATGTTCGTAGAAGGAAAATCATTTCAATTTCAGTAGAAGTATACAATGTGTGAGACAAGTAAAAACTGATAAATTTAAACGATATTGCTGCAGATTGTGAAAAATGCAATAGAAACGCAGACACCGAAAGAAACAGCATCGATGTTTAAAGCGCTACAAAAATATTCCACCCTAACGACGTCTATAATAGTACGTACGTACATGTAAAGACTCTTACCACAAGAACACCTTTCGAACAAACAATTTACAATGATCCAGAGACTGTATCAAGAGCCCCAAATTTACGAGCCTCGAGCAACAACAGATTACATACACCGTCGAAGCAATAATTACTCGCTGGCAGCAACACGTGGACTCGACACGCGCGTTTACACGTATGGTCGACGCTCGTAAGGCGCGACGAGTCCAAAGAATTTTTTCCTAGCTACGCGCGAATGCTATCGACGCGCGCTGCTGGATCGTAAAGAAACTGCAGCCTTGCGTAAACTCGCGTTAAAACGAAAAAGAGCTGGAAAGCTCGCGATCGTTTCTGATATGAAATTTATTTCGCCACCCTCGTCACGATATTAAGTAACAATCTTCCGCGACTTACTAATATTAAGAATGTTGAAGATCTAGGGTCATAATGGATTACGATGGGTGGCAGAAAGTGAATTTTTTATTATTGGCAGGTGTTGAGTTTTTGAGAAACGTTGTCGATTGGAATTGCAGGAGAATTTGAACTAGTTTCTGGTATAATAAACGTGAATCGAGAGATATCGAGTATATAGTAAATTTGTTCTGCTGGAACAAATGTTGAATAATAGTAAACTTTTTCTCGTAGATTAAGTACTAAAATTTCTGTCATTTGCAAGAGGGTTTGAAAATTGTTATTACTTAATTCTAGTATCAGAAGTTCGTGCGATAAAGTAAAAATACACTTTAGCTAATGTTAGAACTGAAAATTGTAAAATTCTGGCTCGAGATCCGAGAATTTCATTTATTCCCCACTGATTGTTCTTCATTTATTACATACGCATTAATGTTATCAAAGATTCAAATACTGCAGTAAAATCTAACGCTGTCTAATTATAACTTTCTGTTACATTCTCTCATACACTTCCACGTTAATAAAATTTCGAGACGTTTAAAATTTCAAATATATAAGTACTAAATAATAGATGAAAATACCAAAAATCTGTGACAAGTGTTCGAAAGCTGCACGCATTGCTCCTGTCCATATTTTTGCAATTCGCAAAAAATCAGCGATTTTAATTGCAACTCCAACTCGAACGTATTTTCTCTCTCTCTCTCTCTCTTCCGATAAGCAAAACAGCGATCCTAATTCATGAGAATTCGCCGTCACGAGGGATCCAGAGGCGAAGTAAAGAATACTCGCGCGAGGATGGTAGTTCCAGGAGTGAAAGACCGAGGGTTTATGGTAGTCGGTCGGCCGTTATCGGAGTTATACGGGCCATGGGGTGGTCGGTCACCGGTCCTCTCTCAGATATCAGCTACCCACCAGTCTCGTTCTTCCTTCCCCTCTACGGCGATTTACACTGACCAGTATCAGTGTTAGTTCTTTCGAACACTCGTGCACACCGGAGAGAGAGAAAGTCTCTCGACGAAATCATACCGACCATTGACCATCAGAAAACACCTACCGCTTCGTTTCGACACTTCGAACGACGGAATACGTCAATTGATGTCTGGACTAACCGTGAGATTTATGCTAGATGCTCCGTTTGAATTTAATTTCGTATGAAATTATTCATTTTTACAGGGGGAAAATTCTTGAAGAGAATTTTGGAAGCTTATTTTGCTTGGAGAGAGGTTCGTTGGATATAAATCTTGTATATAATGTAGCGCTTTTGGAATTTTTAATGAAATTGTGCGATTTTACTGAGAGAACAGAAATTTCCTTTTTTAACGAAAATAAGGGAGAAGAAAGTTGTAAATAGGGTATATGTGCAATTTTATTATTAGCCTATTAAAAAACTTGCGTTAATCTTCCAAATTTTTTAACTCCATTGAACGTTAGTTGAAAAATCTCTCCACTTGAAAGGTTTACAAATATTTCGAGAGAGATTAAATGGACTTCCTGTCAAAAAATAATTAACTGTACCTGCTTCGATTGTCAGAAACAGTCTCTCTTCTTAAAAAATGTCCCCTGCTTTGATTTTATTTCGTAAAATTTAAATATATACATTAATTTAAATATGTAAGATTTAAACATATAACATAAATTAACCATTAAAAAGAATTATCTGTTATCAATTGTCCAGTTATCGGTTCAATATCAGAGTTTACGTTTATTCGTTGGTCAGAGGACAATGCGAGTTTTACTCGATGTCTGAAAATGTCGGGGAAAGATACATAGAAAGAGGTTGGCGTTATGCCTGCTCGTTAGAGCGGCGAGATCGGTGTCGCGATTCCGGCGATCCAGCAGATTAATGGTCATCGCTGTCACTTAGCCTTTGAAAATCGAGATTTATCTCGTTACCTCGCCGGTTTTCTAATTGTTTAAGTACCGAACGCAACAGTTTGGCGTGTATAATTTCTCGATACTGTGCCGCTGTGCGTTCGCCTTCCAAGAGGCACGTGTTGGCGATTGCGAACTAATCGACTTCTTTATCCACGCCGATATACAATGTTTCAGCATGAAAACACGAAATTTTACACACTTGAAATTTGCCGATGCGAATTCGATTTCTGCGACTGACTGTAACACGTTTCCACAACGTAGTTGGAACTCTACGCGTAATTAGCTTTTGCCCTTTTTCCTCACTCAGTCAGTTATATAATTATTACTCTACGCAGTAGATCAGTCGAGGAAATATGCACTTTCGCCGGCGGAACGAGGAGTTTCTTGCGACGATTTATCCAATCTACAGGAATCTCTCGTTAACTTGGTTCTACGCCTCGAAAGGTAAATTGAATGAAATTTTCCTAGTTTGAAAATCTGGAGGTCGTTTCTCTTCGTTTGGCCATCTTGCTGTTCAATTTAAACAAAGGGTGTTTATGTTTATTAGTTATTGTCCGCGGGTTTAGTATCGAGGATCGAAACGGCGGTGAGGATCAAAGACGCCCCCGCACTCGGTTGATCGTCGTAGAAATGCCACCTGTGCCATCCTGTATGCACGCGTACGTAGGATTATGCGATTATGCAATCGACGATTCACACCTGCAGATGAACGTCACTGTGACACTATTATGCAATTGTTACACGACGGGAAGATAGCTGCATCATTTCAGACACGATCTTCTCGCGGTTTGCAAGTTTCTTGATTTGTTACTTACTTGAGTTTATTAACAAAGTCATTGAAGTCTGATTTTCGATTTAGTAGGGAATAATTGACGTTAAAATAAAATGAAAGGGAAAATGAGAGAAGAAGTTTAAGGGGATAGTAAATAAGGAAAAGGGGATGAAGGCAAATACGGAAGAAGAACAAGAAAAAAAAGAAGAGAAAGAAAAAAAGAAAAGAAAGGGAAGAGAGTAAAAGAAAAAGAATTACAATGGTCTACTTAGAAAGTCTGGAAAGAGCAGAAAGTTCCCAAAATTTACTTATACAGTGATTCACGAGAAAATATCTGAACACTTATCTACTCGAAATTTTGTCAACTGAAAAATTAGAAAATATTTTTATATATTTAATATGAAAGCACGAATAACCATCCTAAGCGTCAATGAGTCTTAGAAACCGACTCACTGAATTATAATTACAATTTGAATATCCCTCGTTATTTCTATAAAATATACCAATACTCGCCTTTTATTAAATGCCTTGTAATTTGTAAATTTATTTCAAGTTTGATCAATATAATCTCGACAATCTCTGGTCGTCAATAAAATGTCAAAATATTGTTTGTTCTATACATTCGCTCGTATTTTTATATTTGTAAACGATCGCGTGTACTTCGCGAGCAGCCGTAATCGTGGCAAACATTGACGCAAGATAAAACCAAAATTAATCATCAGAATCACCAACTAAATGATTTCTTATCCGATTGTCTCGCCATTTCGAACCGTTTCAAGTTTTGCACGCGTTATAATTTCACGTTGTCTCGCAAGAGAGTTGGCCGTCGTATTTCTGGAAAAACGAAATAGCCTATCGTCGCGAGAAAAAGAGAGAGAGAGAGAGAGAGAGAGAGAATGCGCACGAACGTGTGTTGTACGGAAACGGCGTCGAACGGAGCCGGAGATCTACGATCGAAATTCGTGGTAAAAGATGCCCGAAGATAAATGCGCTTGGCTGCACGTGCGCCGCGTGCAAACGTGAAAATTGTCGTCGTTGCATGAGCGTGCAGGCGTGCGTGCGGCTACGTGCAAGATGATGCGCTTCGTATATGCATCGAGGACCCCCTTCCCCCCTACGGCTAAGCGACCTGCCCGCTGCATCTGCGTAATTCGCAGCACGTGCATTCTCTCTTGCGCGTTTATACGGTGGCGAGCGGTAATCGCTCTCTCGCGAAACAACTGCCGACCGACCGATCAAACGGGAATCGAAACGGCCCAATTCGTTTCTTGCCGCGTGAACGGACGTTTCATACGGTGGTGAAAATCCTCCCGCGTTGCCTTTGCTCTTAAGGTTCGGGAAAACCTGTAGGACAAGATATATAATACATAAGGAATAATAACAATAACGTTGTAACAGTAATATAATTCACGATATTACAATTGATATAAATTAATTGTAATCAAAATATATCGTTATAATCAATTGTATTGTTATGAGTATATCAATTATAATCAAAATATATATAATATTATAATAATTATGATAATACAATAAATGATAATATAATATTGTTAATATAACATTAAAGTAATATAATATTATAATAATATATATGATGATGACATTGTATTAGGTTGTATCAGGTGATGATTAAAGAATCCCACATGTCATCTGTAACTTTTAAAGTTCGGAGAAACCTGTAGGACAAGATATATAATACATAAGGAATAATAACAATAACGTTGTAACAGTGATATAATTCACGATATTATAATTGATATAAATTAATTGTAATCAAAATATATAGTTATAATCAATTGTATTGTTATGAGTATATCAATTATAGTCAAAATATATATAATATTATAATAATTATGATAATACAATAAATGATAATATAATATTGTTAATATAACATTAAAGTAATATAATATTATAATAATATATATGATGATGACATTGTATTAGGTTGTATCAGGTGATGATTAAAGAATCCCACATGTCATCTGTAACTTTTAAAGTTCGGAGAAACCTGTAGGACAAGATATATAATACATAAGGAATAATAACAATAACGTTGTAACAGTGATATAATTCACGATATTATAATTGATATAAATTAATTGTAACCAAAATATATCGTTATAATCAATTGTATTGTTATGAAAATATCAAAATATATATAATATTATAATAATTATAATAATATAATATTATTAATATTATAATAATTTATATGATGATATTGTATTAGGTTGTATTAGGTGATGATTATATCAAAATATATATAATATTATAATATTAATATTATAATAATATATATGATGACATTGTATTAAGTTGTGATTGAAATAATGAATAATAACAATAACGTTGTAACAATAATTTAATTCACGATATTATAATTGATGTAAATTAATTGTAATCAATATTAATCGTTATAAGCAAATATATCAATTATAATCAAAATATATATTATAATGATATATATGATGATGACATTGTATTAGATTGTATTAGATGATGATTGGAAAATCCTACATGTCATCTGTACTTTTAAGGCTCGAGAAAATATGTAGGATGAAAGATAATAATGTGTTATAACAATAAATTGATAACGCGATTGATGACGTTATCATCATATTATTATATACTGTAAACTTTGTGCTATGTTGGTATATGAAATGTTTCTTCGAAGATTAATTATCAACTATCAACTATATTAAAGAAGAAATAATACATCGAAATTTTATCGCTAATCGTTTAATTGTATAATATACGAATAATCAGAACATTCGTATGACTTACTTGCGCGAATTTATACATAGTTATGTACAAACTCATATAATTAGAAGTGTCTTAAAAAATTGGTGGAAACATATACTTGATATTTGGAACAGGTTATAAACGTCCTTCTTTTATATGAAGAAACAAATCTAATTTCAGTGCATACGTATTTACTAATAAATAATACGTATATTGCGACAATGATATAATATCGTAACAACAATATAATATATTATATTTATTATATTATAGTTTGGATTAATAATGGGATCAGAAAATTCGTGTCACGAATCTAATTGAAAATTGCAGAGGAGAAACACGATAGCATATCTTTGCTGATTTTCTGATTTTGATATCATATTGATGAAAAGCAATTTGTTTGATTAGCAGATATAAAACTTTTAAAAATAGATGATGAATACACGACGACTTATAAGGAAAAAAAAAAAGAGTCCACGGCATAACTAATCTCACGTATCTGTATGTTCAAAGGAGTGGCAAGTGCAAATATTTAATTGCAACGTCAAACAAAACTACGATCTTGGTTATGCTATATAAAATTTATCGATGGCATATTAAATTTCGATAATTGCTTTCCCGCACAGTGCGCGAAAAATGTAACTTATCGTTAGATTGCGCGATGTTTGCGCAATTCGTAATGTAAAGAATTAGATGCTAGATAGAATTAATAGCCATTTATTAAATATTATCTGCGAATAATGTTATACATATTTACATATTTCCTGCATTATCACGTTCCTCGTTTTACAGTCTTCAATTATCCCCAACAGAGGAAGATTATTTCTCCAATTAACCAAGTAAACGCGCCTCGACGTAATTAACTGGTAATTAATTAACAGGGAGACGGTAAATATTGACGGGGAAAAAGGAATTACGTATCGTAACGGAATGGCAACGCATCACAAAACTTTGATTGGGATCAAAGTAGAAAGAAGAAAAAGATAAAAGATAATCGAATTTTCTCATCGAAACGAATGTTAATGCCCATTATCGTTGACCTTGTTGATCTCCTTGTAGGAAT
Source organism: Frieseomelitta varia (assembly GCF_011392965.1). Lineage (NCBI taxonomy): Eukaryota > Metazoa > Arthropoda > Insecta > Hymenoptera > Apidae > Frieseomelitta > Frieseomelitta varia. The sequence goes on from NW_025110727.1 coordinate 67,083, forward strand.
GCCTTGATTATTTATCAAAGAAATTGTTGAAGAGGAGCGATTTGTTTAGCTGGCGATTTATCCGAGAGGGTGGAACTAATGGCTCCAGACGGATTATCGGCGGGAAGGAGGAAGCGCCTAATGCCCGCGCCCATTGTAAATGCGCCACTAATTGATGAGAATTTGTTAAATCGTCGAGGCGCGGATTACACGACGAAACGGTACAGTGTAATTCGCCTATTGTGTCGTAGGTGGAATTGCACGATGCTGGCAAAGCCACGTTTTCCCATGCTTGGCATGCATAACGAAGCCGCTATGTAACTCTATTACATAGGTACGGGAGGAACGAGGGGCGATGTCAGCCCGATAGTTTCTTCGATCCGACGAGATCGCGATATCTCATCCGGATGTTTATTTCAAAGGCGGAATTACGAGTCTGGAGCGACGCCAGCCATCGTAAATTTCACGAAGCGAGAAAAATAGCGTCAATTCCTCTCCCTCCCTTCATCCGCCACCCCGTCTTGTGCCTGTTCTTTCTCTCGTTCAACTCGTCGCGTCGTTGACAACGTCCGCCGGCCGAAAATTCTTCGATGATGGAAAACGAATTGAAGGGGGGGGGGGGGGGGAAAGGAGAGCCGTCTCGCTGGACTGAATACGAATTTGTAAGATGTTTACACGTACGAGAATTTTGAAAATACCATACGATACGAAATTTAATGTACAAAAAGTATCTTGTGACAAACGAACGATATATTTGTTTCTCTGAACGAGAAATTTTCCTTACGAAATATGACTTCTCATGTTGGAATCTGCAGTTTGCTTAATCATTTATATTAAGATAGGTCGTTTAAATTGTTCCTTTGAAGTTCAGCTTTGTCAATTGTCAATGCCTAAAAATTGAGATATTCAGATATTTATGAAAATTATACTGTCGCAATAAGATTCTCTATTTTTCAAATTAAATTGAGGAAGAATAAGTAGATATAACGATGTAACAGAATTAATAAAAATCTCATTTTTCAAGATTTCACATAACAGTGAATTGCTCGAGCACAGTAAAAAGATTCTATAATTTTGCGAAAACAGCTTCTAATTATCAAAACTACCAAGTGTAAAAAAATGTTAAGTTACGCAGAATATATACGTAAAATGTTCAAGCGAGAATCTTGCTCTTTGATAAATTTTGATCACAGAGAATTAATGACTTTTATTAAAATTCCGACGATAAACGATACGATAAAGGAACAAAGATATTTCGTACATAAACGTGCGGGGAGGGACGAAGAAAAAGTCGTACGCTATGCTATTTATTAAATATCGCGAGGAGAGTAATACCTGTACTGCAAATTTCCTAGTAAACGATCCACTTTCAATCGTCGCGCTTTACGATGACCAGAGAGGAGACATCGTCGTCTCCGCTAATAGCCGCGTAGGAATTCGAAGGCGACTTCCGCGTTTCGTAGGATAAAGGAAAAGTTACTGAACCGTGCACACGGGGACAACTCGACCATGCGAAGTTATGTTTCAGACGCGGCACCGTAAAACAGATATCGCGACATTAATGACTCGAGAAGTGGATTCTGCTCATTTTTCATCGTTCCTCGGTGCCAGGACGAGCCGCAATTTGCCCGGCTACGTGAAAAACACCGATCGTTTTAATACGAAATCCATTCGTTCGTTCGTTCGTTCGCCTCGTAACTTCCTTCGAGTGTAATTAATAAGAGGAAACCTCGATGGAAAATTGTTCTATCCGTCAAACGTTGTAGGTCAAAATACTATTTTTATTTGTATGTTGTATTTTGAATATTTTATATACTTTTCCATGTACAACGGAATGGTTTGAATATTTTATGCCTTGATCCTGTGCAACTTTGCAGTTTGAAGTTTCCTACTAGTCTCACGATTTTCCTTTCAGTCTTCTTGGCAATTTACCAGAAATTTTAATTACAATTTAATTTAACGAATCTAATATTTAATGTAGTATTAAAATTCGAATTTTGCGTGTATTTAAGCACGCGCGAGATTGAAATCTCTGCTTGTTTAAAATGGCCGGTCACCGGTAAAATGGCTGAAACTGAGCGTACGAAAGAGTGAAAACCCCAAGCTCGATACCACGTCACGAGTGAAATGATCGAAAAACGAGTGGAAAAGGAGGAAGCAAAGGGACAACCATAAAGAGTATTTCTTGTTCGAGGCATCGCGCGGCGGTGAAACTGGAGGGCGAAAAAGGGGTGTCCCACGGTCGAGGTGGGGTGTTGTACACCTCCGCGATCCATATTTTACAATATGGACGGGGGGGTGGCTGGCAGGTTAGGGGTGGCCTATAGGCGGCACGCTGATGTACGCAGGTCTGCCAACGATTGGTCGATAGTAACGCGACGATTCTCTCTCCGACTCTCTCTCCCTTTCGCGTCGTTGTCTCTCCTCCTCGTCCCGCGAACGTGATTTACGCGCGCTTGCCAATGGTCGTATGCAGATCCTACTCGTGGAAGGATCGCTTCCCCACCAACGAGGCCACGTTTCAACCCTCGACGGAGCCAGCTGAACCCTTGGAGAACTCGTCCGACCTATCGCTCTTCTTCCTCCCTGATAGACCGATCCTCGCAAGGGTGGATCTTTTTACAGTCGAGTCGAGGCGATCGAAAAAAATGGCGAACAACTGGTTTCCAGCTTGGTTCCTTCCTGTGAGTCGAACGAGTGTTCACGAAATGTGAAAAGACACGTTCGATCGTGTCTGGCATTTAATTTGTTAATCTGTTGTCGATGACTTGTCACGGTAGAGTATCTTAGTGAAGTTTGAGGTTTCGGAAAACTGTTTGCGTGATAATACTAAGAGATATTATTTGCCTGTTTATTGTCGCAAGTTTCACTTGCAATTTCGTAGAGAAAAATACGAGAAACAGTAAAGGGACGTTTACGTTCTGGTTTCTATTGTTATTTGCTTCTCCCGGAGATGTTCAAGATGGCTCCTTTAGCGAGCTTTAAAAAATAATTTGAGTGAACTCAAGTCACTTTCAACTAACCTCCGTTTCCTCGAATTCAATTCAACGCCATAGAGGAAACCCGAAGTTTCCCGTAAAATTTCTAAGAAAAGAAAATCTTAATTCTTCCTCCTATCCACACCTTTCGCCACTGTGCAAGAAGCCTGCAAAACCTCGAAGAACTTTGCTCACCTTCCCCTCCTCAACGTCAAACAAAGGACTCCAAGACTGGGTGCATTATGCCCCACCGAACTCACAAGAAAACGGGACTTCGAAAATAGTAATGATATTATGTTTGCGTCTGTCGCGACACCGAAAACGGCGAGAACGCGTTTAGGGGTGAGTCGGCGGATACCTCGGAGAGCGGTAGAGAGACCGAGGAACGAAGTGGCGTATAACGAGAAACGGAGAGAGAAAGAGTGATACAGCAGAGAGAGAGATGTGGGGGTTGTAGACGGAATTGGAGAGAGAGAGAGAGAGAGAGAAAGTGGAATCCTCGGACGTCACGGGAGGGTGAGGCGTAATATCCCGAGTAAAACTTTTCACTCAACGCGAGAATAGGGTTGGCTGGCTACGGAGTTTGGAGGGGAGGTTGGCCGGACGTACGACGGGAAGGAAGGAGGCTGGGGCCAACTAAGTACAAAGAATGTAATGTCCTCCTTCTAGCGGCCTGTTATACCTTTCACCGGATTTCACCCGGAGAGATGTCCCGTGGAATAATAAGGATAAGAATGCCGGAGGGATGGCCGAGCGTCTAGCTCCGTGGAAGCGTTAGCCGCGCGGTTTACGTGCAAGGATCCGCGAATCTTCAACGTCCATGGGGGTAGAAACTGGAGGGGAAAAAAGGTGAAGGACGAAAACTGAACAACGGTCTGAGCTGCTTCGAACGATCGACCCGTGGATCATTTGGCGAGATGATAAGGGTAAGGAATTTTTTTTTTTCGGAAATGGAACCGGGTGAACGATGTCTGTTTGTGGTTGTTTGAGGATGGTTCCTTTCTGTGTTAATGTTTGCGCGATTAGTAACTGTACTACAAAATTTCGTACTACATGGAACATTAATTACAATTGTCCATATCGAAAAAGAGTTTCTGACTAATGGAAAACAATTCCTATTCGTATCTCAAAGCTGATCCCTTATCTAAAATTCTACCATCAGTCTGAATTCGTTACGAACATGGGCAAACAATTAATTTTACCAATTGTGACTTGTAAATCAGCCACAAATTGGATTCATCCATCTGAGTTTTCCACGATCCACCGATCTCTCATCTCAAGTAACGAGAATCTGCCCATTGATAGAAAATCAGATGCGCTCTAAGAAAAAAATTCCAATCTCCACGAACGAGCCTGGACAGAGAAACGAAGGCGCGTTAATAGAAAAACGACACGTGTATTAATAGAAAATAATCGTGCCACGAAACTAATCATACGCATTTACGATTTAGTCGAACCGTCTCGCAAACGGATAGTAATTATTTAACCGTTCAAACCGTTTCTTTTCCTTTTGCCACGCTGATCGCCCCGTTGGCTAGCCAGCAGCGAGTGGAAAATTGCGTGGAAAGAGTGGAAAACGTGAAAAGGAAACGGACGGCGACGAAGCGGGCGAGGAAAGAGAGAAAGAGAGAAGGAGAGAGATGGAAAGGGGGAACTGGGAGGTGGGAGTCAGCCCATAAGCGGAGTTCCATAAGGGACACCGTGAGAATTGGAACTGCGTATGCGCCACGGGGACAACGGGGCCGCTGGAGGAGCTCTCTCGACTAGGCTAGCCACGAGAAAAACTCACCTTCATTATGCTACCGGCATCGTAATATAATGGTTAAAATCGCCATAAATGGCCGCGACCGGCCACCCGTCTCCGCATTATGCCGCGTAAGCACGCGCTCCCGTGCGTGAGACACTCTGTGTACACGGGGTGTTGCAGAAATAACCGCGGCAGATTAGACCCGAGACTTTTTGCCGGTACGCCTAGGCTTCTATCGATCCTACTTCTTTCCCCGGCTTTTTCCTCCGCCGTCGCTTGTTCCGCGCTGTCGTTCCTCGGTCCCCGAGCTGGACTCAAGGGTGAACCAGCCATTCAACAATTACAACGCGGACGATTGCTCAACTTTCGATGACTTGGGGCGTTGCTCTTTGAATCGTTCGTGCGTTTTTTTTTTTTTTTTTTTTTTTTTTTTT
>NW_025110727.1:72230-79094 GCF_011392965.1 Frieseomelitta varia
CAGCTGGAACTCCACTGGCTTTTTTTTCATCTTGTTTTTTTTTTTTTTTTTTTTTTTTTTTTTTTTTGGAAAATTTCAAACGTTTGAAGGAACATCGAATTGAATCGTTTGTCTTTCCACTTCTGATTTTGTGTACTATTTCAGCAGAGTATTATTTATCTCATCTTTCGTCCTGAGAGCGAATTTTAAACTCGAGTGTCGCAAGTCTTTTTTATTAAATTTCGCCGGACGAACTTCTCCGGGAACTTCTCATGAATCTGCTATCTGGTGAAATAATTCAATTCAAAATAATTCAGTCAAGGTACGTTCTTTTAATCAACAAGTAGCATCAGGATTAGAAAAAATTTCAAGTAAACTCGTATTTTTTATAAAACCAGTTGAACAAACGAAATCCAAGTAGGAATTTTTATTTAACGTTGCATTTTTTTTTTTTTTTTTTTGTAATTCCATATTTCAGAAGAAAACCTGCCATGACACTCTTTCTACATGGTCACCGATTTTCTCGCGTACGTTTCACGACAATTGCAGAGGACAGACGAACGTAAGCTCGGTGAACACTCGAGGCGGAGCACTTGCGCGGAATGCAAACGGCGATCGCGTTGCGAAATGGGAGAAAGTTGCGCGAACGAAACAACAATCGCGCGCTCGCGCCGGCACGTTAAGCCATCATCGTTAGACGGCAAGACAAATCGAAACTGAAATCCTAGGCTAATGACCAAGATCGTTAATAATCGTTCGCGATCGTCCGTGCATTACGCGAGCCATTCTGTTCTATTATCCTCTTCCTCTTCGCTCCAACGTGCCTACATGAGTGACAACAGAGTAAAAATAAAACTCCTGTCACTTGCAACCATCCGGGTGCAAGCCTCTCGGAAGTCAAACTGATCAACTCTCCGCTTCTTGTTAATTTCTCAACTTCATTGCGCAAGTTAAACTCTCCAAAAACAAATCATTCGTCTCGACAAGTTCATTCATCGCAAGAAGGTGATAGTGTAACAATACCAGCGACGAAATATAGTAAAAAATGTATATAAATACAAAATATGATAAATTCATTCGTTCGTTCAAATGATCATTGTGATGATAAATTTGAAAAATAATATTTGCAACTTCATTTCTACTACAATAATTTCTACTTAATATTTGCATCTTCATTTGTTCACTTCTCTAATTATGGAATTGGTCGATGTGGCTTGTACACGAAAGAAATTCATAGCTCCACTTAATTGAGGTAGACTAACGACTATACTGCGAATCTTTATTCATGTGAACTCGCACGAAAAATACACTATGTGGAAGATACGCGGAATTTTTAAATAATGTGTATGCGCTTCAACAGAAATTGATCGTGCAGCTGGTACAATAATAAAATAATTTTGTTGACAATTGATTCGTGAAAATGCGTCATAATTGACGCTACAATCGATCATGAATAATATTGTAATATTTCCAACTTCTCAAGTAAATTGCTGACGTTTATTGTAATCTCGCATGTCGAAATGAAACGATTTATAATTGGACAAGATAAGATAAGATATTATACTGTAGAAGAACATTTTATGTCCGTCTAATACACGAAACACTATAAAATTTAATTAAATCTGCAATATGAAATTTTCATAATTATATTGTTAAAATTTCATAATCTTCAACATGCCCAAAATAATTGTTCAGTATGATCCCATTGATTTATTGAGATCTCTTCACACAAATATCTTCTGTAACATATTTGATGGAGTAAATCTCCATGCATTTGCCTGAATATCCCCCATATCTACCGGCGACAAATGGCAAACGATGACAAATGTCGACACCAATTCACCAATCGACATGTAAACGAAATGCAAACGAAAGGCTGTCAGCAGTTTGCGGTGTCGCAATGGTAAAAATTGCGAAAGTTGGCCGATCGCTTGTCGTAGCGGTGTAGCGACTGTCACTAATGTGGGAGAGCTATGTCAGAACCGCGGCGTGCCAGATATCCCGACAGTCAAAGTCGCACAATCCGGCCTATCCGGATCCATAAGCAGGTGGTTTGTCAGGAATGCCTGTGGACTGGCCTGCGGACTAATAATCGAGACACAACTCGAGCCACGATCTTTCTTCTTTTTTTTTTTTTTTTGAAGCTTTGATACAACAAGGAACGCGTATCGAGGGCCGTTTCTCCCGCAACTTTTGTCCCTTTTTTTTTTTTGTTCTCCTCGTTATTCTCTCTTCGCGCAGTGAAAAAAAAAAAGAGAGTTACGAAAGGCCAATTTATTAGATCGGCGATCGATTGTTTCGATTTTGCCGCGATGACGCAACTCGGAAACACTTCGACAATGCCCGTTTCTTCGTTTCATTTCGTTTGTTTAAAGCTGACTAACGAGCATTTTCTCCGCGATCTCTTTCGCTGTTGCGAAAACCCGATTAATAATCTTATTAGCTAGAAAGGGAATAATTACTTCAGTTGCTCGAATTCTTCGAAACACTTTCTACGACTCGGTCGATAACGATCGTAAGTAACATAGCAAAGTCCGGAATGGCTATTCGCTGTAGGCTCTAACAGTATCTCGACGATAATCCTCCGTTCAAGAATAGAGTGACACCCTTAATTCCTCCCTCTTTTTCCTCGAGAATATCTAAAGATATCTCTAAATTCCCCGAAGTTTCTGGATTTTCGAGAATTTCGAAAAGTTTATCGAGAAACATATGAAAAAGTTCCAATCGCAAGCCTTTCAGTGATGTGACTTTTGATCGACCGAACACTCTGCTCGCCGGGAAGATCGATGCGTGTTGAACGATACGATCGAGGAAGAAGATCGAGCAAACGAAACGGCGTATGCATGCGAGTGCGTGTTCCGCAGTTAATGGCGGGCATACGCGCTCGAGCATCCGCGTGGCAAGTAATTGAGCAAGTCATTGCGAAGCGTGAAATGCTCAATCGTAAGTAAATTACGGGGTCTGGCTTATTGAATAACATGGTACATAAACGTAATGAATAATTACCGAGCAATTATGCCTGGTACGCGCAACAACTCCCGACGTTTCTCCCGATGCCATTTCCATTATGTCTGCTCCAGCTCTTCGATCGTATATCTAAGTGATGTTCCAAGAGATCTGACGATCGAATGTTTTAGATCTGCCAACCGAAGTAGATAATACGAGACTTATACACAGATCATCATTCAGCATTTTTCTTTGGAGATACCAAAGTGAAGAATAACACTGTGCTCTAAGTTTCTTGTACCATTACTCTACTTAGAAATGATGATTGATCTACGCGTACACACTGCGCTGTAAATGTTCTGTAGATTCATCGTTCACCATTTTTTGTGTGCTCAAAAACGATCATTACACATTAACACAAAATAAAAATGAATGTGAATAAATTTTATACGTTGATGGAATTTTTAAATCGAACGTTGCGCATAAATTTTACAACTGGACACGATTGTTCGCGCGAAAATTAAACTTTATACATTTTAGATTCTGTGGATTCTGTATTTCTTCGGGAGACTTGAATTAAATTACGATTACAAGTTCGCGCTGTGTTTCAAGTTTAAATGTCCGATGAGATACGTGAAAACGCCGGTATATACGGCTGTGAAGGAGATAAACGGCGGCACGAGCCAAGTGCAAATAGGCAATACGTCCGATTAGAAGCGAGTGTTTATCTTAGATCGGCATTCGGGCTTCTCCGCCACGGACACCGTTGCACCTGTGCATCGGTCGAACCAGGTGACGCGAGGCTTCTTCTGACGGTGCCCACCTACGTCGGCGGTACCACGTGTCACGCTTCCCGCAGGAAGTGACGTCACCGTGTCACGGAGCACGATGGAATGTACGTCCCCGATATCCAACGATCGTGCAACGCTCTGTGGATAATCGAAGATATCACACAGCGAACGCACCCAGATTTCCTTTCCAATACAAACACGCTCGTTAATTTTAGACATTGGTGAATTTTGTTAGTTAAGGAAGAATCTGTTGTCGTTGACGATGCATTTATCATTTTGTTATCAATTCGAAATTAACATTCTAAATACCAGCGACAATGTTCTTTGTCGAATCGAGTATTTGGAAAATATTTTATGAAATTGTTATTTCATTGTTTCGAGAATTTTTAACTAATATTTACTGCTTAACAATTTTATCGAGATGAAGATGGCTAAATGTTATTAATATCCGAGGTGCTAATTTCAAATTGATACCAGTTCAAACATTGAAACAATCAATCTAGTGATTGGGTAGAATTTTTAATCGATTGTACAGGTTATAGTCGACTCTCGGCTCCGAAACCTCGCTATAAAAGACTGATCGAATGTAGAAAAGCAGAAAAACTCGAGTACGAAAAAAAAAAAGAAAAAGGAAAAGAAACAGAATCATACTTAATACCGAGCTGCAAGTTTACTTGTTAGATCATTAAGATTCGTAAGTAAAGGGGGATGAACGATCGTGTGTATCACGTGTTGCACCGGGCAGGCTGGTCAGAAGAGGAAGCATCCTTCCTGCCATCTTCTGGAAAACGCTCGTAACCGGCCGAGTTCCGTGACGGTTGAAAATCAATGAGCCCGACGAAGTAGCGGACTGGGAAATTTATACGGTTCCACTTTTATGAGCAAATGCGGGGAATATGCGATTAAATCAGTAACAGAAATCTTTATGGAAAAAAGGCGAATCAGACGATCTACGATCGTATCCGTTACTGTGAAGTAATGACTATTCAAGAAAACGCGCTCACGCTCGTACATAAACGAGAGAGACCGAACTTTTTACACTCATCAACGATAGCTCACCAAGAGAGAGAGAGAGAAAGAGAGAGAGAGAGAGAGAGAGAGAGAGAATCGATTTCTCGACGATGGAGAGGAATGGAAGAGAAAAGAAAGCTGATCGATCGCTTTTCCGTCAATCCCAACTGGAATTAATGGAGAGAACGAATCTAGGACGATCCAGGATTGCATCCGTCATTGGAAAACAATGATCTTGACTGCGAATTTTGACGCATTCGGAAGAAATTTAACAATCGAGCCTTGAATGAATTTATATTTAACTTGCACCGTAGTTAAGTAACTTGAATATATAATTTAACTTGAACGGAAATAAATGGAAATAAACCTTCCATTGCACCGTTAGTAACGTAATAATAACGCACGATACGATTCAATTCAAATTATTATTTAATTTGAAGTTAATTTAAAATCCGATGAGACTGTAAATGGTACATTTAAAGATAGAAAAAACGCACAGAACGTGCAAAAAGTATTACGTAAAATATTCAGTAGACTCCATCTCATAAAAGTATAAAATTACACATAGATCGGTATTACTGAATCATTCACACGGACATTATCGAGACATTATCGAATGTTAAGCAATATCGAGAATCCTTCTCGTCAAAAAAAAAAGGGACAGAAGAGAGATAAGAAAAAAAGAGGATCGATCGATCGTTCAGTATTTCCCTGTCGATCTCGATGGATTGAGAGTTCAGAAGGGCGGAAGATCGGGACAGAACAACGGGTCCCACGATCGTACGACGACACCGGCCTTGCAACTTCTTCGCGCAAGACGCGACTCGAAAAAGAAATCGGCCCTGGACTGCATAAAGAATGCAATTAAGCGGATCGTGTATTGTAATTAACGGCCATTCTCTTCTTCCGACGAATTCCCTTCTCGTCAGGTGAGTGCAAACGTGCTCAGCTGAGTGGACATAATCCGTTGTCCATCTCTATTCCCTTTCTCTCCTCCTCCTCCTCCTCCATCCTCGCCTCCTCCCTTTTGCTTCTCATTATTTCTTCTTCTTCTTCTTCTTCTCGGCTGTGTCGCGTTTCCGTTTTCGTCCTTTCCTCTCTTTCTTCTTTTTGCCTATTCTCCTCGCCTCTTGTTCACCCTCCCACCGGTCAACCTCTCGAATTAGCGGCTGCCGCGCGAACGTGACGAACAAATTAACAAATCGAACGGGACGCGACGATACGTTCGATAATTCCCCGCGATAATTCCCGATCGGGAGAGGCAAGCAGATATCGCGGCAGTGCGTCAATGATCCGACGTTGATTTCACTGCTATTAAAGCGTTTAATCTCTTGCGCATGGAGTGATCTACGCGCGTCGAGAATTTTTTATCCCAAAATTGCAATATTTCCTTCTGTTTTTAAGTATATTTAAGTATAACCCAGGCAAAACAAATAATGAATTTATTAATAATTTTTTCAATAACTTCTATCCAGTGATGTCATACCGACGAGTTCAAAAAGAGAGCGACGAATTATTGTATACGGTTTGGTCACTCGTTATGGTCCGCAATCAGTCACCAGCGCAAATGGTTAACGAATAGAACGTGCTCGACATTTTTTTTAAATCGAGATTGCAATTTAAATCAAGGACCAATAAATGTTTATTTGCGAGAGTTTTCGAGGAAAATTGAGACTGCGAAATTACACGGGTAGCACAGGAGCACGAAAACATAAAACGTAAAATAGAAACAACGAGTGGATTATCACATTAGTATCCTTGAGCGTGGATAAACATATGTACGTGCAGTATGTTGAATGTTATTACCGAGAATTTCTCGGAAATACAGAAAGGAAAATGTAAATACTGTCCGTAGGCGAGCAAGTGCGAACAAGTCGTAGAATATTTACGCTCTTCAGTCGTACGGGAGCTATCGAAAGCGTAACATTCGTGAAATACCGTCAGTTAGTATATAACGCGTATTAATATAATAAGTGATTAAAATTTTGTAAAAATGTGTCGCGGGAGGAGGTGAGAGCCAGCTGAAAAGTTGTGGACTAATCGAGTAATTTTTATGGAGCTTTTTAGAATACGTAAGACTTTAACATTTATCTATATATAAATAAACCCTCGTATTTTTCACTACGTTATTGTCTCT